>NW_027481986.1:0-300000 GCF_051107435.1 Chaetodon auriga | reverse complement strand
GCAGTATATGTTCATTTTGTGCTTTTCTCGCTCAAATAGCGTTATTTTGAGCGGAAAATGACAGTATGTGCTTATTTCAGATTCATGTGTTTTTATGTATCAAACTGTGTGAGAATGACAATTCCACTGTAGAAACATCAAGTCTTGCATGTTTTTGAAGGACAGCATGGTTTCTTTTGAATTCCTGTTGAGTTAGTGTGAAAAGTGCAGTATATGTTCATTTTGTGCTTTTCTCGCTCAAATAGCGTTATTCTGACTTGAAAATGACGGAATATGAGTATTTTAGATTCATTTGTATTTATTTGTCAAACTGTCAGAGAATGACATTTCCACTTTAGAAACATCAATTCTTGCATGTTTTTGAAGGCCAGCATGGTTTCTTTTGAATTCGTGTTGAGTTAGTGTGAAAAGTGCAGTATATGTTCATTTTGTGCTTTTCTCGCTCAAATAGCGTTATTTTGAGCGGAAAATGACAGTATGTGCTTATTTCAGATTCATGTGTTTTTATGTATCAAACTGTGTGAGAATGACAATTCCACTGTAGAAACATCAAGTCTTGCATGTTTTTGAAGGACAGCATGGTTTCTTTTGAATTCCTGTTGAGTTAGTGTGAAAAGTGCAGTATATGTTCATTTTGTGCTTTTCTCGCTCAAATAGCGTTATTCTGACTTGAAAATGACGGAATATGAGTATTTTAGATTCATTTGTATTTATTTGTCAAACTGTCAGAGAATGACATTTCCACTTTAGAAACATCAATTCTTGCATGTTTTTGAAGGCCAGCATGGTTTCTTTTGAATTCGTGTTGAGTTAGTGTGAAAAGTGCAGTATATGTTCATTTTGTGCTTTTCTCGCTCAAATAGCGTTATTTTGAGCGGAAAATGACAGTATGTGCTTATTTCAGATTCATGTGTTTTTATGTATCAAACTGTGTGAGAATGACAATTCCACTGTAGAAACATCAAGTCTTGCATGTTTTTGAAGGACAGCATGGTTTCTTTTGAATTCCTGTTGAGTTAGTGTGAAAAGTGCAGTATATGTTCATTTTGTGCTTTTCTCGCTCAAATAGCGTTATTCTGACTTGAAAATGACGGAATATGAGTATTTTAGATTCATTTGTATTTATTTGTCAAACTGTCATAGAATGACATTTCCACTTTAGAAACATCAATTCTTGCATGTTTTTGAAGGCCAGCATGGTTTCTTTTGAATTCGTGTTGAGTTAGTGTGAAAAGTGCAGTATATGTTCATTTTGTGCTTTTCTCGCTCAAATAGCGTTATTTTGAGCGGAAAATGACAGTATGTGCTTATTTCAGATTCATGTGTTTTTATGTATCAAACTGTGTGAGAATGACAATTCCACTGTAGAAACATCAAGTCTTGCATGTTTTTGAAGGACAGCATGGTTTCTTTTGAATTCCTGTTGAGTTAGTGTGAAAAGTGCAGTATATGTTCATTTTGTGCTTTTCTCGCTCAAATAGCGTTATTCTGACTTGAAAATGACGGAATATGAGTATTTTAGATTCATTTGTATTTATTTGTCAAACTGTCATAGAATGACATTTCCACTTTAGAAACATCAATTCTTGCATGTTTTTGAAGGCCAGCATGGTTTCTTTTGAATTCGTGTTGAGTTAGTGTGAAAAGTGCAGTATATGTTCATTTTGTGCTTTTCTCGCTCAAATAGCGTTATTTTGAGCGGAAAATGACAGTATGTGCTTATTTCAGATTCATGTGTTTTTATGTATCAAACTGTGTGAGAATGACAATTCCACTGTAGAAACATCAAGTCTTGCATGTTTTTGAAGGACAGCATGGTTTCTTTTGAATTCCTGTTGAGTTAGTGTGAAAAGTGCAGTATATGTTCATTTTGTGCTTTTCTCGCTCAAATAGCGTTATTCTGACTTGAAAATGACGGAATATGAGTATTTTAGATTCATTTGTATTTATTTGTCAAACTGTCAGAGAATGACATTTCCACTTTAGAAACATCAATTCTTGCATGTTTTTGAAGGCCAGCATGGTTTCTTTTGAATTCGTGTTGAGTTAGTGTGAAAAGTGCAGTATATGTTCATTTTGTGCTTTTCTCGCTCAAATAGCGTTATTTTGAGCGGAAAATGACAGTATGTGCTTATTTCAGATTCATGTGTTTTTATGTATCAAACTGTGTGAGAATGACAATTCCACTGTAGAAACATCAAGTCTTGCATGTTTTTGAAGGACAGCATGGTTTCTTTTGAATTCCTGTTGAGTTAGTGTGAAAAGTGCAGTATATGTTCATTTTGTGCTTTTCTCGCTCAAATAGCGTTATTCTGACTTGAAAATGACGGAATATGAGTATTTTAGATTCATTTGTATTTATTTGTCAAACTGTCAGAGAATGACATTTCCACTTTAGAAACATCAATTCTTGCATGTTTTTGAAGGCCAGCATGGTTTCTTTTGAATTCGTGTTGAGTTAGTGTGAAAAGTGCAGTATATGTTCATTTTGTGCTTTTCTCGCTCAAATAGCGTTATTTTGAGCGGAAAATGACAGTATGTGCTTATTTCAGATTCATGTGTTTTTATGTATCAAACTGTGTGAGAATGACAATTCCACTGTAGAAACATCAAGTCTTGCATGTTTTTGAAGGACAGCATGGTTTCTTTTGAATTCCTGTTGAGTTAGTGTGAAAAGTGCAGTATATGTTCATTTTGTGCTTTTCTCGCTCAAATAGCGTTATTCTGACTTGAAAATGACGGAATATGAGTATTTTAGATTCATTTGTATTTATTTGTCAAACTGTCAGAGAATGACATTTCCACTTTAGAAACATCAATTCTTGCATGTTTTTGAAGGCCAGCATGGTTTCTTTTGAATTCGTGTTGAGTTAGTGTGAAAAGTGCAGTATATGTTCATTTTGTGCTTTTCTCGCTCAAATAGCGTTATTTTGAGCGGAAAATGACAGTATGTGCTTATTTCAGATTCATGTGTTTTTATGTATCAAACTGTGTGAGAATGACAATTCCACTGTAGAAACATCAAGTCTTGCATGTTTTTGAAGGACAGCATGGTTTATTTTGAATTCCTGTTGAGTTAGTGTGAAAAGTGCAGTATATGTTCATTTTGTGCTTTTCTCGCTCAAATAGCGTTATTCTGACTTGAAAATGACGGAATATGAGTATTTTAGATTCATTTGTATTTATTTGTCAAACTGTCAGAGAATGACATTTCCACTTTAGAAACATCAATTCTTGCATGTTTTTGAAGGCCAGCATGGTTTCTTTTGAATTCGTGTTGAGTTAGTGTGAAAAGTGCAGTATATGTTCATTTTGTGCTTTTCTCGCTCAAATAGCGTTATTTTGAGCGGAAAATGACAGTATGTGCTTATTTCAGATTCATGTGTTTTTATGTATCAAACTGTGTGAGAATGACAATTCCACTGTAGAAACATCAAGTCTTGCATGTTTTTGAAGGACAGCATGGTTTCTTTTGAATTCCTGTTGAGTTAGTGTGAAAAGTGCAGTATATGTTCATTTTGTGCTTTTCTCGCTCAAATAGCGTTATTCTGACTTGAAAATGACGGAATATGAGTATTTTAGATTCATTTGTATTTATTTGTCAAACTGTCAGAGAATGACATTTCCACTTTAGAAACATCAATTCTTGCATGTTTTTGAAGGCCAGCATGGTTTCTTTTGAATTCGTGTTGAGTTAGTGTGAAAAGTGCAGTATATGTTCATTTTGTGCTTTTCTCGCTCAAATAGCGTTATTTTGAGCGGAAAATGACAGTATGTGCTTATTTCAGATTCATGTGTTTTTATGTATCAAACTGTGTGAGAATGACAATTCCACTGTAGAAACATCAAGTCTTGCATGTTTTTGAAGGACAGCATGGTTTCTTTTGAATTCCTGTTGAGTTAGTGTGAAAAGTGCAGTATATGTTCATTTTGTGCTTTTCTCGCTCAAATAGCGTTATTCTGACTTGAAAATGACGGAATATGAGTATTTTAGATTCATTTGTATTTATTTGTCAAACTGTCAGAGAATGACATTTCCACTTTAGAAACATCAATTCTTGCATGTTTTTGAAGGCCAGCATGGTTTCTTTTGAATTCGTGTTGAGTTAGTGTGAAAAGTGCAGTATATGTTCATTTTGTGCTTTTCTCGCTCAAATAGCGTTATTTTGAGCGGAAAATGACAGTATGTGCTTATTTCAGATTCATGTGTTTTTATGTATCAAACTGTGTGAGAATGACAATTCCACTGTAGAAACATCAAGTCTTGCATGTTTTTGAAGGACAGCATGGTTTCTTTTGAATTCCTGTTGAGTTAGTGTGAAAAGTGCAGTATATGTTCATTTTGTGCTTTTCTCGCTCAAATAGCGTTATTCTGACTTGAAAATGACGGAATATGAGTATTTTAGATTCATTTGTATTTATTTGTCAAACTGTCATAGAATGACATTTCCACTTTAGAAACATCAATTCTTGCATGTTTTTGAAGGCCAGCATGGTTTCTTTTGAATTCGTGTTGAGTTAGTGTGAAAAGTGCAGTATATGTTCATTTTGTGCTTTTCTCGCTCAAATAGCGTTATTTTGAGCGGAAAATGACAGTATGTGCTTATTTCAGATTCATGTGTTTTTATGTATCAAACTGTGTGAGAATGACAATTCCACTGTAGAAACATCAAGTCTTGCATGTTTTTGAAGGACAGCATGGTTTATTTTGAATTCCTGTTGAGTTAGTGTGAAAAGTGCAGTATATGTTCATTTTGTGCTTTTCTCGCTCAAATAGCGTTATTCTGACTTGAAAATGACGGAATATGAGTATTTTAGATTCATTTGTATTTATTTGTCAAACTGTCATAGAATGACATTTCCACTTTAGAAACATCAATTTTTGCATGTTTTTGAAGGCCAGCATGGTTTCTTTTGAATTCGTGTTGAGTTAGTGTGAAAAGTGCAGTATATGTTCATTTTGTGCTTTTCTCGCTCAAATAGCGTTATTTTGAGCGGAAAATGACAGTATGTGCTTATTTCAGATTCATGTGTTTTTATGTATCAAACTGTGTGAGAATGACAATTCCACTGTAGAAACATCAAGTCTTGCATGTTTTTGAAGGACAGCATGGTTTCTTTTGAATTCCTGTTGAGTTAGTGTGAAAAGTGCAGTATATGTTCATTTTGTGCTTTTCTCGCTCAAATAGCGTTATTCTGACTTGAAAATGACGGAATATGAGTATTTTAGATTCATTTGTATTTATTTGTCAAACTGTCAGAGAATGACATTTCCACTTTAGAAACATCAATTCTTGCATGTTTTTGAAGGCCAGCATGGTTTCTTTTGAATTCGTGTTGAGTTAGTGTGAAAAGTGCAGTATATGTTCATTTTGTGCTTTTCTCGCTCAAATAGCGTTATTTTGAGCGGAAAATGACAGTATGTGCTTATTTCAGATTCATGTGTTTTTATGTATCAAACTGTGTGAGAATGACAATTCCACTGTAGAAACATCAAGTCTTGCATGTTTTTGAAGGACAGCATGGTTTATTTTGAATTCCTGTTGAGTTAGTGTGAAAAGTGCAGTATATGTTCATTTTGTGCTTTTCTCGCTCAAATAGCGTTATTCTGACTTGAAAATGACGGAATATGAGTATTTTAGATTCATTTGTATTTATTTGTCAAACTGTCATAGAATGACATTTCCACTTTAGAAACATCAATTCTTGCATGTTTTTGAAGGCCAGCATGGTTTCTTTTGAATTCGTGTTGAGTTAGTGTGAAAAGTGCAGTATATGTTCATTTTGTGCTTTTCTCGCTCAAATAGCGTTATTTTGAGCGGAAAATGACAGTATGTGCTTATTTCAGATTCATGTGTTTTTATGTATCAAACTGTGTGAGAATGACAATTCCACTGTAGAAACATCAAGTCTTGCATGTTTTTGAAGGACAGCATGGTTTATTTTGAATTCCTGTTGAGTTAGTGTGAAAAGTGCAGTATATGTTCATTTTGTGCTTTTCTCGCTCAAATAGCGTTATTCTGACTTGAAAATGACGGAATATGAGTATTTTAGATTCATTTGTATTTATTTGTCAAACTGTCATAGAATGACATTTCCACTTTAGAAACATCAATTTTTGCATGTTTTTGAAGGACAGCATGGTTTATTTTGAATTCCTGTTGAGTTAGTGTGAAAAGTGCAGTATATGTTCATTTTGTGCTTTTCTCGCTCAAATAGCGTTATTTTGAGCGGAAAATGACAGTATGTGCTTATTTCAGATTCATGTGTTTTTATGTATCAAACTGTGTGAGAATGACAATTCCACTGTAGAAACATCAAGTCTTGCATGTTTTTGAAGGACAGCATGGTTTCTTTTGAATTCCTGTTGAGTTAGTGTGAAAAGTGCAGTATATGTTCATTTTGTGCTTTTCTCGCTCAAATAGCGTTATTCTGACTTGAAAATGACGGAATATGAGTATTTTAGATTCATTTGTATTTATTTGTCAAACTGTCATAGAATGACATTTCCACTTTAGAAACATCAATTCTTGCATGTTTTTGAAGGCCAGCATGGTTTCTTTTGAATTCGTGTTGAGTTAGTGTGAAAAGTGCAGTATATGTTCATTTTGTGCTTTTCTCGCTCAAATAGCGTTATTTTGAGCGGAAAATGACAGTATGTGCTTATTTCAGATTCATGTGTTTTTATGTATCAAACTGTGTGAGAATGACAATTCCACTGTAGAAACATCAAGTCTTGCATGTTTTTGAAGGACAGCATGGTTTCTTTTGAATTCCTGTTGAGTTAGTGTGAAAAGTGCAGTATATGTTCATTTTGTGCTTTTCTCGCTCAAATAGCGTTATTCTGACTTGAAAATGACGGAATATGAGTATTTTAGATTCATTTGTATTTATTTGTCAAACTGTCAGAGAATGACATTTCCACTTTAGAAACATCAATTCTTGCATGTTTTTGAAGGCCAGCATGGTTTCTTTTGAATTCGTGTTGAGTTAGTGTGAAAAGTGCAGTATATGTTCATTTTGTGCTTTTCTCGCTCAAATAGCGTTATTTTGAGCGGAAAATGACAGTATGTGCTTATTTCAGATTCATGTGTTTTTATGTATCAAACTGTGTGAGAATGACAATTCCACTGTAGAAACATCAAGTCTTGCATGTTTTTGAAGGACAGCATGGTTTCTTTTGAATTCCTGTTGAGTTAGTGTGAAAAGTGCAGTATATGTTCATTTTGTGCTTTTCTCGCTCAAATAGCGTTATTCTGACTTGAAAATGACGGAATATGAGTATTTTAGATTCATTTGTATTTATTTGTCAAACTGTCAGAGAATGACATTTCCACTTTAGAAACATCAATTCTTGCATGTTTTTGAAGGCCAGCATGGTTTCTTTTGAATTCGTGTTGAGTTAGTGTGAAAAGTGCAGTATATGTTCATTTTGTGCTTTTCTCGCTCAAATAGCGTTATTTTGAGCGGAAAATGACAGTATGTGCTTATTTCAGATTCATGTGTTTTTATGTATCAAACTGTGTGAGAATGACAATTCCACTGTAGAAACATCAAGTCTTGCATGTTTTTGAAGGACAGCATGGTTTCTTTTGAATTCCTGTTGAGTTAGTGTGAAAAGTGCAGTATATGTTCATTTTGTGCTTTTCTCGCTCAAATAGCGTTATTCTGACTTGAAAATGACGGAATATGAGTATTTTAGATTCATTTGTATTTATTTGTCAAACTGTCAGAGAATGACATTTCCACTTTAGAAACATCAATTCTTGCATGTTTTTGAAGGCCAGCATGGTTTCTTTTGAATTCGTGTTGAGTTAGTGTGAAAAGTGCAGTATATGTTCATTTTGTGCTTTTCTCGCTCAAATAGCGTTATTTTGAGCGGAAAATGACAGTATGTGCTTATTTCAGATTCATGTGTTTTTATGTATCAAACTGTGTGAGAATGACAATTCCACTGTAGAAACATCAAGTCTTGCATGTTTTTGAAGGACAGCATGGTTTCTTTTGAATTCCTGTTGAGTTAGTGTGAAAAGTGCAGTATATGTTCATTTTGTGCTTTTCTCGCTCAAATAGCGTTATTCTGACTTGAAAATGACGGAATATGAGTATTTTAGATTCATTTGTATTTATTTGTCAAACTGTCATAGAATGACATTTCCACTTTAGAAACATCAATTCTTGCATGTTTTTGAAGGCCAGCATGGTTTCTTTTGAATTCGTGTTGAGTTAGTGTGAAAAGTGCAGTATATGTTCATTTTGTGCTTTTCTCGCTCAAATAGCGTTATTTTGAGCGGAAAATGACAGTATGTGCTTATTTCAGATT
The DNA here is from genome assembly GCF_051107435.1 of Chaetodon auriga. Taxonomy (NCBI): domain Eukaryota; kingdom Metazoa; phylum Chordata; class Actinopteri; order Chaetodontiformes; family Chaetodontidae; genus Chaetodon; species Chaetodon auriga. The sequence goes on along the minus strand of NW_027481986.1, from coordinate 291,677 downwards.
CATGTGTTTTTATGTATCAAACTGTGTGAGAATGACAATTCCACTGTAGAAACATCAAGTCTTGCATGTTTTTGAAGGACAGCATGGTTTATTTTGAATTCCTGTTGAGTTAGTGTGAAAAGTGCAGTATATGTTCATTTTGTGCTTTTCTCGCTCAAATAGCGTTATTCTGACTTGAAAATGACGGAATATGAGTATTTTAGATTCATTTGTATTTATTTGTCAAACTGTCATAGAATGACATTTCCACTTTAGAAACATCAATTTTTGCATGTTTTTGAAGGCCAGCATGGTTTCTTTTGAATTCGTGTTGAGTTAGTGTGAAAAGTGCAGTATATGTTCATTTTGTGCTTTTCTCGCTCAAATAGCGTTATTTTGAGCGGAAAATGACAGTATGTGCTTATTTCAGATTCATGTGTTTTTATGTATCAAACTGTGTGAGAATGACAATTCCACTGTAGAAACATCAAGTCTTGCATGTTTTTGAAGGACAGCATGGTTTCTTTTGAATTCCTGTTGAGTTAGTGTGAAAAGTGCAGTATATGTTCATTTTGTGCTTTTCTCGCTCAAATAGCGTTATTCTGACTTGAAAATGACGGAATATGAGTATTTTAGATTCATTTGTATTTATTTGTCAAACTGTCAGAGAATGACATTTCCACTTTAGAAACATCAATTCTTGCATGTTTTTGAAGGCCAGCATGGTTTCTTTTGAATTCGTGTTGAGTTAGTGTGAAAAGTGCAGTATATGTTCATTTTGTGCTTTTCTCGCTCAAATAGCGTTATTTTGAGCGGAAAATGACAGTATGTGCTTATTTCAGATTCATGTGTTTTTATGTATCAAACTGTGTGAGAATGACAATTCCACTGTAGAAACATCAAGTCTTGCATGTTTTTGAAGGACAGCATGGTTTATTTTGAATTCCTGTTGAGTTAGTGTGAAAAGTGCAGTATATGTTCATTTTGTGCTTTTCTCGCTCAAATAGCGTTATTCTGACTTGAAAATGACGGAATATGAGTATTTTAGATTCATTTGTATTTATTTGTCAAACTGTCATAGAATGACATTTCCACTTTAGAAACATCAATTCTTGCATGTTTTTGAAGGCCAGCATGGTTTCTTTTGAATTCGTGTTGAGTTAGTGTGAAAAGTGCAGTATATGTTCATTTTGTGCTTTTCTCGCTCAAATAGCGTTATTTTGAGCGGAAAATGACAGTATGTGCTTATTTCAGATTCATGTGTTTTTATGTATCAAACTGTGTGAGAATGACAATTCCACTGTAGAAACATCAAGTCTTGCATGTTTTTGAAGGACAGCATGGTTTATTTTGAATTCCTGTTGAGTTAGTGTGAAAAGTGCAGTATATGTTCATTTTGTGCTTTTCTCGCTCAAATAGCGTTATTCTGACTTGAAAATGACGGAATATGAGTATTTTAGATTCATTTGTATTTATTTGTCAAACTGTCATAGAATGACATTTCCACTTTAGAAACATCAATTTTTGCATGTTTTTGAAGGCCAGCATGGTTTCTTTTGAATTCGTGTTGAGTTAGTGTGAAAAGTGCAGTATATGTTCATTTTGTGCTTTTCTCGCTCAAATAGCGTTATTTTGAGCGGAAAATGACAGTATGTGCTTATTTCAGATTCATGTGTTTTTATGTATCAAACTGTGTGAGAATGACAATTCCACTGTAGAAACATCAAGTCTTGCATGTTTTTGAAGGACAGCATGGTTTCTTTTGAATTCCTGTTGAGTTAGTGTGAAAAGTGCAGTATATGTTCATTTTGTGCTTTTCTCGCTCAAATAGCGTTATTCTGACTTGAAAATGACGGAATATGAGTATTTTAGATTCATTTGTATTTATTTGTCAAACTGTCAGAGAATGACATTTCCACTTTAGAAACATCAATTCTTGCATGTTTTTGAAGGCCAGCATGGTTTCTTTTGAATTCGTGTTGAGTTAGTGTGAAAAGTGCAGTATATGTTCATTTTGTGCTTTTCTCGCTCAAATAGCGTTATTTTGACCTGAAAATGACGGAATATGAGTATTTTAGATTCATTTGTATTTATTTGTCAAACTGTCATAGAATGACATTTCCACTTTAGAAACATCAATTCTTGCATGTTTTTGAAGGCCAGCATGGTTTCTTTTGAATTCGTGTTGAGTTAGTGTGAAAAGTGCAGTATATGTTCATTTTGTGCTTTTCTCGCTCAAATAGCGTTATTTTGAGCGGAAAATGACAGTATGTGCTTATTTCAGATTCATGTGTTTTTATGTATCAAACTGTGTGAGAATGACAATTCCACTGTAGAAACATCAAGTCTTGCATGTTTTTGAAGGACAGCATGGTTTCTTTTGAATTCCTGTTGAGTTAGTGTGAAAAGTGCAGTATATGTTCATTTTGTGCTTTTCTCGCTCAAATAGCGTTATTCTGACTTGAAAATGACGGAATATGAGTATTTTAGATTCATTTGTATTTATTTGTCAAACTGTCAGAGAATGACATTTCCACTTTAGAAACATCAATTCTTGCATGTTTTTGAAGGCCAGCATGGTTTCTTTTGAATTCGTGTTGAGTTAGTGTGAAAAGTGCAGTATATGTTCATTTTGTGCTTTTCTCGCTCAAATAGCGTTATTTTGAGCGGAAAATGACAGTATGTGCTTATTTCAGATTCATGTGTTTTTATGTATCAAACTGTGTGAGAATGACAATTCCACTGTAGAAACATCAAGTCTTGCATGTTTTTGAAGGACAGCATGGTTTATTTTGAATTCCTGTTGAGTTAGTGTGAAAAGTGCAGTATATGTTCATTTTGTGCTTTTCTCGCTCAAATAGCGTTATTCTGACTTGAAAATGACGGAATATGAGTATTTTAGATTCATTTGTATTTATTTGTCAAACTGTCAGAGAATCACATTTCCACTTTAGAAACATCAATTCTTGCATGTTTTTGAAGGACAGCATGGTTTCTTTTGAATTCGTGTTGAGTTAGTGTGAAAAGTGCAGTATATGTTCATTTTGTGCTTTTCTCGCTCAAATAGCGTTATTTTGACCTGAAAATGACGGAATATGAGTATTTTAGATTCATTTGTATTTATTTGTCAAACTGTCATAGAATGACATTTCCACTTTAGAAACATCAATTCTTGCATGTTTTTGAAGGCCAGCATGGTTTCTTTTGAATTCGTGTTGAGTTAGTGTGAAAAGTGCAGTATATGTTCATTTTGTGCTTTTCTCGCTCAAATAGCGTTATTTTGAGCGGAAAATGACAGTATGTGCTTATTTCAGATTCATGTGTTTTTATGTATCAAACTGTGTGAGAATGACAATTCCACTGTAGAAACATCAAGTCTTGCATGTTTTTGAAGGACAGCATGGTTTATTTTGAATTCCTGTTGAGTTAGTGTGAAAAGTGCAGTATATGTTCATTTTGTGCTTTTCTCGCTCAAATAGCGTTATTCTGACTTGAAAATGACGGAATATGAGTATTTTAGATTCATTTGTATTTATTTGTCAAACTGTCAGAGAATGACATTTCCACTTTAGAAACATCAATTCTTGCATGTTTTTGAAGGCCAGCATGGTTTCTTTTGAATTCGTGTTGAGTTAGTGTGAAAAGTGCAGTATATGTTCATTTTGTGCTTTTCTCGCTCAAATAGCGTTATTTTGACCTGAAAATGACGGAATATGAGTATTTTAGATTCATTTGTATTTATTTGTCAAACTGTCATAGAATGACATTTCCACTTTAGAAACATCAATTCTTGCATGTTTTTGAAGGCCAGCATGGTTTCTCTTGAATTCGTGTTGAGTTAGTGTGAAAAGTGCAGTATATGTTCATTTTGTGCTTTTCTCGCTCAAATAGCGTTATTTTGAGCGGAAAATGACAGTATGTGCTTATTTCAGATTCATGTGTTTTTATGTATCAAACTGTGTGAGAATGACAATTCCACTGTAGAAACATCAAGTCTTGCATGTTTTTGAAGGACAGCATGGTTTATTTTGAATTCCTGTTGAGTTAGTGTGAAAAGTGCAGTATATGTTCATTTTGTGCTTTTCTCGCTCAAATAGCGTTATTCTGACTTGAAAATAACGGAATATGAGTATTTTAGATTCATTTGTATTTATTTGTCAAACTGTCAGAGAATGACATTTCCACTTTAGAAACATCAATTCTTGCATGTTTTTGAAGCCCAGCATGGTTTCTTTTGAATTCGTGTTGAGTTAGTGTGAAAAGTGCAGTATATGTTCATTTTGTGCTTTTCTCGCTCAAATAGCGTTATTTTGAGCGGAAAATGACAGTATGTGCTTATTTCAGATTCATGTGTTTTTATGTATCAAACTGTGTGAGAATGACAATTCCACTGTAGAAACATCAAGTCTTGCATGTTTTTGAAGGACAGCATGGTTTCTTTTGAATTCCTGTTGAGTTAGTGTGAAAAGTGCAGTATATGTTCATTTTGTGCTTTTCTCGCTCAAATAGCGTTATTCTGACTTGAAAATGACGGAATATGAGTATTTTAGATTCATTTGTATTTATTTGTCAAACTGTCATAGAATGACATTTCCACTTTAGAAACATCAATTCTTGCATGTTTTTGAAGGCCAGCATGGTTTCTTTTGAATTCGTGTTGAGTTAGTGTGAAAAGTGCAGTATATGTTCATTTTGTGCTTTTCTCGCTCAAATAGCGTTATTTTGAGCGGAAAATGACAGTATGTGCTTATTTCAGATTCATGTGTTTTTATGTATCAAACTGTGTGAGAATGACAATTCCACTGTAGAAACATCAAGTCTTGCATGTTTTTGAAGGACAGCATGGTTTATTTTGAATTCCTGTTGAGTTAGTGTGAAAAGTGCAGTATATGTTCATTTTGTGCTTTTCTCGCTCAAATAGCGTTATTCTGACTTGAAAATGACGGAATATGAGTATTTTAGATTCATTTGTATTTATTTGTCAAACTGTCAGAGAATCACATTTCCACTTTAGAAACATCAATTCTTGCATGTTTTTGAAGGACAGCATGGTTTCTTTTGAATTCGTGTTGAGTTAGTGTGAAAAGTGCAGTATATGTTCATTTTGTGCTTTTCTCGCTCAAATAGCGTTATTTTGACCTGAAAATGACGGAATATGAGTATTTTAGATTCATTTGTATTTATTTGTCAAACTGTCATAGAATGACATTTCCACTTTAGAAACATCAATTCTTGCATGTTTTTGAAGGCCAGCATGGTTTCTTTTGAATTCGTGTTGAGTTAGTGTGAAAAGTGCAGTATATGTTCATTTTGTGCTTTTCTCGCTCAAATAGCGTTATTTTGAGCGGAAAATGACAGTATGTGCTTATTTCAGATTCATGTGTTTTTATGTATCAAACTGTGTGAGAATGACAATTCCACTGTAGAAACATCAAGTCTTGCATGTTTTTGAAGGACAGCATGGTTTATTTTGAATTCCTGTTGAGTTAGTGTGAAAAGTGCAGTATATGTTCATTTTGTGCTTTTCTCGCTCAAATAGCGTTATTCTGACTTGAAAATGACGGAATATGAGTATTTTAGATTCATTTGTATTTATTTGTCAAACTGTCAGAGAATGACATTTCCACTTTAGAAACATCAATTCTTGCATGTTTTTGAAGGCCAGCATGGTTTCTTTTGAATTCGTGTTGAGTTAGTGTGAAAAGTGCAGTATATGTTCATTTTGTGCTTTTCTCGCTCAAATAGCGTTATTTTGAGCGGAAAATGACAGTATGTGCTTATTTCAGATTCATGTGTTTTTATGTATCAAACTGTGTGAGAATGACAATTCCACTGTAGAAACATCAAGTCTTGCATGTTTTTGAAGGACAGCATGGTTTATTTTGAATTCCTGTTGAGTTAGTGTGAAAAGTGCAGTATATGTTCATTTTGTGCTTTTCTCGCTCAAATAGCGTTATTCTGACTTGAAAATGACGGAATATGAGTATTTTAGATTCATTTGTATTTATTTGTCAAACTGTCAGAGAATGACATTTCCACTTTAGAAACATCAATTCTTGCATGTTTTTGAAGGCCAGCATGGTTTCTTTTGAATTCGTGTTGAGTTAGTGTGAAAAGTGCAGTATATGTTCATTTTGTGCTTTTCTCGCTCAAATAGCGTTATTTTGAGCGGAAAATGACAGTATGTGCTTATTTCAGATTCATGTGTTTTTATGTATCAAACTGTGTGAGAATGACAATTCCACTGTAGAAACATCAAGTCTTGCATGTTTTTGAAGGACAGCATGGTTTCTTTTGAATTCCTGTTGAGTTAGTGTGAAAAGTGCAGTATATGTTCATTTTGTGCTTTTCTCGCTCAAATAGCGTTATTCTGACTTGAAAATGACGGAATATGAGTATTTTAGATTCATTTGTATTTATTTGTCAAACTGTCATAGAATGACATTTCCACTTTAGAAACATCAATTCTTGCATGTTTTTGAAGGCCAGCATGGTTTCTTTTGAATTCGTGTTGAGTTAGTGTGAAAAGTGCAGTATATGTTCATTTTGTGCTTTTCTCGCTCAAATAGCGTTATTTTGAGCGGAAAATGACAGTATGTGCTTATTTCAGATTCATGTGTTTTTATGTATCAAACTGTGTGAGAATGACAATTCCACTGTAGAAACATCAAGTCTTGCATGTTTTTGAAGGACAGCATGGTTTATTTTGAATTCCTGTTGAGTTAGTGTGAAAAGTGCAGTATATGTTCATTTTGTGCTTTTCTCGCTCAAATAGCGTTATTCTGACTTGAAAATGACGGAATATGAGTATTTTAGATTCATTTGTATTTATTTGTCAAACTGTCAGAGAATCACATTTCCACTTTAGAAACATCAATTCTTGCATGTTTTTGAAGGACAGCATGGTTTCTTTTGAATTCGTGTTGAGTTAGTGTGAAAAGTGCAGTATATGTTCATTTTGTGCTTTTCTCGCTCAAATAGCGTTATTTTGACCTGAAAATGACGGAATATGAGTATTTTAGATTCATTTGTATTTATTTGTCAAACTGTCATAGAATGACATTTCCACTTTAGAAACATCAATTCTTGCATGTTTTTGAAGGCCAGCATGGTTTCTTTTGAATTCGTGTTGAGTTAGTGTGAAAAGTGCAGTATATGTTCATTTTGTGCTTTTCTCGCTCAAATAGCGTTATTTTGAGCGGAAAATGACAGTATGTGCTTATTTCAGATTCATGTGTTTTTATGTATCAAACTGTGTGAGAATGACAATTCCACTGTAGAAACATCAAGTCTTGCATGTTTTTGAAGGACAGCATGGTTTATTTTGAATTCCTGTTGAGTTAGTGTGAAAAGTGCAGTATATGTTCATTTTGTGCTTTTCTCGCTCAAATAGCGTTATTCTGACTTGAAAATGACGGAATATGAGTATTTTAGATTCATTTGTATTTATTTGTCAAACTGTCAGAGAATGACATTTCCACTTTAGAAACATCAATTCTTGCATGTTTTTGAAGGCCAGCATGGTTTCTTTTGAATTCGTGTTGAGTTAGTGTGAAAAGTGCAGTATATGTTCATTTTGTGCTTTTCTCGCTCAAATAGCGTTATTTTGAGCGGAAAATGACAGTATGTGCTTATTTCAGATTCATGTGTTTTTATGTATCAAACTGTGTGAGAATGACAATTCCACTGTAGAAACATCAAGTCTTGCATGTTTTTGAAGGACAGCATGGTTTATTTTGAATTCCTGTTGAGTTAGTGTGAAAAGTGCAGTATATGTTCATTTTGTGCTTTTCTCGCTCAAATAGCGTTATTCTGACTTGAAAATGACGGAATATGAGTATTTTAGATTCATTTGTATTTATTTGTCAAACTGTCATAGAATGACATTTCCACTTTAGAAACATCAATTCTTGCATGTTTTTGAAGGCCAGCATGGTTTCTTTTGAATTCGTGTTGAGTTAGTGTGAAAAGTGCAGTATATGTTCATTTTGTGCTTTTCTCGCTCAAATAGCGTTATTTTGACCTGAAAATGACGGAATATGAGTATTTTAGATTCATTTGTATTTATTTGTCAAACTGTCATAGAATGACATTTCCACTTTAGAAACATCAATTCTTGCATGTTTTTGAAGGACAGCATGGTTTCTTTTGAATTCCTGTTGAGTTAGTGTGAAAAGTGCAGTATATGTTCATTTTGTGCTTTTCTCGCTCAAATAGCGTTATTCTGACTTGAAAATGACGGAATATGAGTATTTTAGATTCATTTGTATTTATTTGTCAAACTGTCAGAGAATGACATTTCCACTTTAGAAACATCAATTCTTGCATGTTTTTGAAGGCCAGCATGGTTTCTTTTGAATTCGTGTTGAGTTAGTGTGAAAAGTGCAGTATATGTTCATTTTGTGCTTTTCTCGCTCAAATAGCGTTATTTTGAGCGGAAAATGACAGTATGTGCTTATTTCAGATTCATGTGTTTTTATGTATCAAACTGTGTGAGAATGACAATTCCACTGTAGAAACATCAAGTCTTGCATGTTTTTGAAGGACAGCATGGTTTATTTTGAATTCCTGTTGAGTTAGTGTGAAAAGTGCAGTATATGTTCATTTTGTGCTTTTCTCGCTCAAATAGCGTTATTCTGACTTGAAAATGACGGAATATGAGTATTTTAGATTCATTTGTATTTATTTGTCAAACTGTCAGAGAATGACATTTCCACTTTAGAAACATCAATTCTTGCATGTTTTTGAAGGCCAGCATGGTTTCTTTTGAATTCGTGTTGAGTTAGTGTGAAAAGTGCAGTATATGTTCATTTTGTGCTTTTCTCGCTCAAATAGCGTTATTTTGAGCGGAAAATGACAGTATGTGCTTATTTCAGATTCATGTGTTTTTATGTATCAAACTGTGTGAGAATGACAATTCCACTGTAGAAACATCAAGTCTTGCATGTTTTTGAAGGACAGCATGGTTTATTTTGAATTCCTGTTGAGTTAGTGTGAAAAGTGCAGTATATGTTCATTTTGTGCTTTTCTCGCTCAAATAGCGTTATTCTGACTTGAAAATGACGGAATATGAGTATTTTAGATTCATTTGTATTTATTTGTCAAACTGTCAGAGAATGACATTTCCACTTTAGAAACATCAATTCTTGCATGTTTTTGAAGGCCAGCATGGTTTCTTTTGAATTCGTGTTGAGTTAGTGTGAAAAGTGCAGTATATGTTCATTTTGTGCTTTTCTCGCTCAAATAGCGTTATTTTGACCTGAAAATGACGGAATATGAGTATTTTAGATTCATTTGTATTTATTTGTCAAACTGTCATAGAATGACATTTCCACTTTAGAAACATCAATTCTTGCATGTTTTTGAAGGACAGCATGGTTTCTTTTGAATTCCTGTTGAGTTAGTGTGAAAAGTGCAGTATATGTTCATTTTGTGCTTTTCTCGCTCAAATAGCGTTATTCTGACTTGAAAATGACGGAATATGAGTATTTTAGATTCATTTGTATTTATTTGTCAAACTGTCAGAGAATGACATTTCCACTTTAGAAACATCAATTCTTGCATGTTTTTGAAGGCCAGCATGGTTTCTTTTGAATTCGTGTTGAGTTAGTGTGAAAAGTGCAGTATATGTTCATTTTGTGCTTTTCTCGCTCAAATAGCGTTATTTTGAGCGGAAAATGACAGTATGTGCTTATTTCAGATTCATGTGTTTTTATGTATCAAACTGTGTGAGAATGACAATTCCACTGTAGAAACATCAAGTCTTGCATGTTTTTGAAGGACAGCATGGTTTATTTTGAATTCCTGTTGAGTTAGTGTGAAAAGTGCAGTATATGTTCATTTTGTGCTTTTCTCGCTCAAATAGCGTTATTCTGACTTGAAAATGACGGAATATGAGTATTTTAGATTCATTTGTATTTATTTGTCAAACTGTCAGAGAATGACATTTCCACTTTAGAAACATCAATTCTTGCATGTTTTTGAAGGCCAGCATGGTTTCTTTTGAATTCGTGTTGAGTTAGTGTGAAAAGTGCAGTATATGTTCATTTTGTGCTTTTCTCGCTCAAATAGCGTTATTTTGACCTGAAAATGACGGAATATGAGTATTTTAGATTCATTTGTATTTATTTGTCAAACTGTCATAGAATGACATTTCCACTTTAGAAACATCAATTCTTGCATGTTTTTGAGGGACAGCATGGTTTCTTTTGAATTCCTGTTGAGTTAGTGTGAAAAGTGCAGTATATGTTCATTTTGTGCTTTTCTCGCTCAAATAGCGTTATTCTGACTTGAAAATGACGGAATATGAGTATTTTAGATTCATTTGTATTTATTTGTCAAACTGTCAGAGAATGACATTTCCACTTTAGAAACATCAATTCTTGCATGTTTTTGAAGGCCAGCATGGTTTCTTTTGAATTCGTGTTGAGTTAGTGTGAAAAGTGCAGTATATGTTCATTTTGTGCTTTTCTCGCTCAAATAGCGTTATTTTGAGCGGAAAATGACAGTATGTGCTTATTTCAGATTCATGTGTTTTTATGTATCAAACTGTGTGAGAATGACAATTCCACTGTAGAAACATCAAGTCTTGCATGTTTTTGAAGGACAGCATGGTTTATTTTGAATTCCTGTTGAGTTAGTGTGAAAAGTGCAGTATATGTTCATTTTGTGCTTTTCTCGCTCAAATAGCGTTATTCTGACTTGAAAATGACGGAATATGAGTATTTTAGATTCATTTGTATTTATTTGTCAAACTGTCAGAGAATGACATTTCCACTTTAGAAACATCAATTCTTGCATGTTTTTGAAGGCCAGCATGGTTTCTTTTGAATTCGTGTTGAGTTAGTGTGAAAAGTGCAGTATATGTTCATTTTGTGCTTTTCTCGCTCAAATAGCGTTATTTTGACCTGAAAATGACGGAATATGAGTATTTTAGATTCATTTGTATTTATTTGTCAAACTGTCATAGAATGACATTTCCACTTTAGAAACATCAATTCTTGCATGTTTTTGAAGGCCAGCATGGTTTCTTTTGAATTCGTGTTGAGTTAGTGTGAAAAGTGCAGTATATGTTCATTTTGTGCTTTTCTCGCTCAAATAGCGTTATTTTGAGCGGAAAATGACAGTATGTGCTTATTTCAGATTCATGTGTTTTTATGTATCAAACTGTGTGAGAATGACAATTCCACTGTAGAAACATCAAGTCTTGCATGTTTTTGAAGGACAGCATGGTTTATTTTGAATTCCTGTTGAGTTAGTGTGAAAAGTGCAGTATATGTTCATTTTGTGCTTTTCTCGCTCAAATAGCGTTATTCTGACTTGAAAATGACGGAATATGAGTATTTTAGATTCATTTGTATTTATTTGTCAAACTGTCAGAGAATGACATTTCCACTTTAGAAACATCAATTCTTGCATGTTTTTGAAGGCCAGCATGGTTTCTTTTGAATTCGTGTTGAGTTAGTGTGAAAAGTGCAGTATATGTTCATTTTGTGCTTTTCTCGCTCAAATAGCGTTATTTTGAGCGGAAAATGACAGTATGTGCTTATTTCAGATTCATGTGTTTTTATGTATCAAACTGTGTGAGAATGACAATTCCACTGTAGAAACATCAAGTCTTGCATGTTTTTGAAGGACAGCATGGTTTATTTTGAATTCCTGTTGAGTTAGTGTGAAAAGTGCAGTATATGTTCATTTTGTGCTTTTCTCGCTCAAATAGCGTTATTCTGACTTGAAAATGACGGAATATGAGTATTTTAGATTCATTTGTATTTATTTGTCAAACTGTCAGAGAATGACATTTCCACTTTAGAAACATCAATTCTTGCATGTTTTTGAAGGCCAGCATGGTTTCTTTTGAATTCGTGTGGAGTTAGTGTGAAAAGTGCAGTATATGTTCATTTTGTGCTTTTCTCGCTCAAATAGCGTTATTTTGAGCGGAAAATGACAGTATGTGCTTATTTCAGATTCATGTGTTTTTATGTATCAAACTGTGTGAGAATGACAATTCCACTGTAGAAACATCAAGTCTTGCATGTTTTTGAAGGACAGCATGGTTTCTTTTGAATTCCTGTTGAGTTAGTGTGAAAAGTGCAGTATATGTTCATTTTGTGCTTTTCTCGCTCAAATAGCGTTATTCTGACTTGAAAATGACGGAATATGAGTATTTTAGATTCATTTGTATTTATTTGTCAAACTGTCATAGAATGACATTTCCACTTTAGAAACATCAATTCTTGCATGTTTTTGAAGGCCAGCATGGTTTCTTTTGAATTCGTGTTGAGTTAGTGTGAAAAGTGCAGTATATGTTCATTTTGTGCTTTTCTCGCTCAAATAGCGTTATTTTGAGCGGAAAATGACAGTATGTGCTTATTTCAGATTCATGTGTTTTTATGTATCAAACTGTGTGAGAATGACAATTCCACTGTAGAAACATCAAGTCTTGCATGTTTTTGAAGGACAGCATGGTTTATTTTGAATTCCTGTTGAGTTAGTGTGAAAAGTGCAGTATATGTTCATTTTGTGCTTTTCTCGCTCAAATAGCGTTATTCTGACTTGAAAATGACGGAATATGAGTATTTTAGATTCATTTGTATTTATTTGTCAAACTGTCATAGAATGACATTTCCACTTTAGAAACATCAATTTTTGCATGTTTTTGAAGGCCAGCATGGTTTCTTTTGAATTCGTGTTGAGTTAGTGTGAAAAGTGCAGTATATGTTCATTTTGTGCTTTTCTCGCTCAAATAGCGTTATTTTGACCTGAAAATGACGGAATATGAGTATTTTAGATTCATTTGTATTTATTTGTCAAACTGTCATAGAATGACATTTCCACTTTAGAAACATCAATTCTTGCATGTTTTTGAAGGCCAGCATGGTTTCTTTTGAATTCGTGTTGAGTTAGTGTGAAAAGTGCAGTATATGTTCATTTTGTGCTTTTCTCGCTCAAATAGCGTTATTTTGAGCGGAAAATGACAGTATGTGCTTATTTCAGATTCATGTGTTTTTATGTATCAAACTGTGTGAGAATGACAATTCCACTGTAGAAACATCAAGTCTTGCATGTTTTTGAAGGACAGCATGGTTTCTTTTGAATTCCTGTTGAGTTAGTGTGAAAAGTGCAGTATATGTTCATTTTGTGCTTTTCTCGCTCAAATAGCGTTATTCTGACTTGAAAATGACGGAATATGAGTATTTTAGATTCATTTGTATTTATTTGTCAAACTGTCAGAGAATGACATTTCCACTTTAGAAACATCAATTCTTGCATGTTTTTGAAGGCCAGCATGGTTTCTTTTGAATTCGTGTTGAGTTAGTGTGAAAAGTGCAGTATATGTTCATTTTGTGCTTTTCTCGCTCAAATAGCGTTATTTTGACCTGAAAATGACGGAATATGAGTATTTTAGATTCATTTGTATTTATTTGTCAAACTGTCATAGAATGACATTTCCACTTTAGAAACATCAATTCTTGCATGTTTTTGAAGGCCAGCATGGTTTCTTTTGAATTCGTGTTGAGTTAGTGTGAAAAGTGCAGTATATGTTCATTTTGTGCTTTTCTCGCTCAAATAGCGTTATTTTGACCTGAAAATGACGGAATATGAGTATTTTAGATTCATTTGTATTTATTTGTCAAACTGTCATAGAATGACATTTCCACTTTAGAAACATCAATTCTTGCATGTTTTTGAAGGACAGCATGGTTTCTTTTGAATTCCTGTTGAGTTAGTGTGAAAAGTGCAGTATATGTTCATTTTGTGCTTTTCTCGCTCAAATAGCGTTATTCTGACTTGAAAATGACGGAATATGAGTATTTTAGATTCATTTGTATTTATTTGTCAAACTGTCAGAGAATGACATTTCCACTGTAGAAACATCAATTCTTGCATGTTTTTGAAGGCCAGCATGGTTTCTTTTGAATTCGTGTTGAGTTAGTGTGAAAAGTGCAGTATATGTTCATTTTGTGCTTTTCTCGCTCAAATAGCGTTATTTTGACCTGAAAATGACGGAATATGAGTATTTTAGATTCATTTGTATTTATTTGTCAAACTGTCATAGAATGACATTTCCACTTTAGAAACATCAATTCTTGCATGTTTTTGAAGGCCAGCATGGTTTCTTTTGAATTCGTGTTGAGTTAGTGTGAAAAGTGCAGTATATGTTCATTTTGTGCTTTTCTCGCTCAAATAGCGTTATTTTGACCTGAAAATGACGGAATATGAGTATTTTAGATTCATTTGTATTTATTTGTCAAACTGTCATAGAATGACATTTCCACTTTAGAAACATCAATTCTTGCATGTTTTTGAAGGACAGCATGGTTTCTTTTGAATTCCTGTTGAGTTAGTGTGAAAAGTGCAGTATATGTTCATTTTGTGCTTTTCTCGCTCAAATAGCGTTATTCTGACTTGAAAATGACGGAATATGAGTATTTTAGATTCATTTGTATTTATTTGTCAAACTGTCAGAGAATGACATTTCCACTGTAGAAACATCAATTCTTGCATGTTTTTGAAGGCCAGCATGGTTTCTTTTGAATTCGTGTTGAGTTAGTGTGAAAAGTGCAGTATATGTTCATTTTGTGCTTTTCTCGCTCAAATAGCGTTATTTTGAGCGGAAAATGACAGTATGTGCTTATTTCAGATTCATGTGTTTTTATGTATCAAACTGTGTGAGAATGACAATTCCACTGTAGAAACATCAAGTCTTGCATGTTTTTGAAGGACAGCATGGTTTATTTTGAATTCCTGTTGAGTTAGTGTGAAAAGTGCAGTATATGTTCATTTTGTGCTTTTCTCGCTCAAATAGCGTTATTCTGACTTGAAAATGACGGAATATGAGTATTTTAGATTCATTTGTATTTATTTGTCAAACTGTCAGAGAATGACATTTCCACTTTAGAAACATCAATTCTTGCATGTTTTTGAAGGCCAGCATGGTTTCTTTTGAATTCGTGTTGAGTTAGTGTGAAAAGTGCAGTATATGTTCATTTTGTGCTTTTCTCGCTCAAATAGCGTTATTTTGACCTGAAAATGACGGAATATGAGTATTTTAGATTCATTTGTATTTATTTGTCAAACTGTCATAGAATGACATTTCCACTTTAGAAACATCAATTCTTGCATGTTTTTGAAGGCCAGCATGGTTTCTTTTGAATTCGTGTTGAGTTAGTGTGAAAAGTGCAGTATATGTTCATTTTGTGCTTTTCTCGCTCAAATAGCGTTATTTTGAGCGGAAAATGACAGTATGTGCTTATTTCAGATTCATGTGTTTTTATGTATCAAACTGTGTGAGAATGACAATTCCACTGTAGAAACATCAAGTCTTGCATGTTTTTGAAGGACAGCATGGTTTATTTTGAATTCCTGTTGAGTTAGTGTGAAAAGTGCAGTATATGTTCATTTTGTGCTTTTCTCGCTCAAATAGCGTTATTCTGACTTGAAAATGACGGAATATGAGTATTTTAGATTCATTTGTATTTATTTGTCAAACTGTCAGAGAATGACATTTCCACTTTAGAAACATCAATTCTTGCATGTTTTTGAAGGCCAGCATGGTTTCTTTTGAATTCGTGTTGAGTTAGTGTGAAAAGTGCAGTATATGTTCATTTTGTGCTTTTCTCGCTCAAATAGCGTTATTTTGAGCGGAAAATGACAGTATGTGCTTATTTCAGATTCATGTGTTTTTATGTATCAAACTGTGTGAGAATGACAATTCCACTGTAGAAACATCAAGTCTTGCATGTTTTTGAAGGACAGCATGGTTTATTTTGAATTCCTGTTGAGTTAGTGTGAAAAGTGCAGTATATGTTCATTTTGTGCTTTTCTCGCTCAAATAGCGTTATTCTGACTTGAAAATGACGGAATATGAGTATTTTAGATTCATTTGTATTTATTTGTCAAACTGTCAGAGAATGACATTTCCACTTTAGAAACATCAATTCTTGCATGTTTTTGAAGGCCAGCATGGTTTCTTTTGAATTCGTGTTGAGTTAGTGTGAAAAGTGCAGTATATGTTCATTTTGTGCTTTTCTCGCTCAAATAGCGTTATTTTGACCTGAAAATGACGGAATATGAGTATTTTAGATTCATTTGTATTTATTTGTCAAACTGTCATACAATGACATTTCCACTTTAGAAACATCAATTCTTGCATGTTTTTGAAGGCCAGCATGGTTTCTTTTGAATTCGTGTTGAGTTAGTGTGAAAAGTGCAGTATATGTTCATTTTGTGCTTTTCTCGCTCAAATAGCGTTATTTTGACCTGAAAATGACAGATTGTGCTTATTTTAGATTCATGTGTTTTTATGCATCAAAATGACAATTCCACTGTAGAAACATCAAGTCTTGCGTGTTTTTGAAGGACAGCATGGTTTATTTTGAATTCGTGTTGTTAGTGTGAAAAGTGCAACAAGTGTTCATTTTGTGCTTCTCTCGCTCAAATAGCGTCTTCTCTGCTTCTCTCGCTCAAATAGCGTCTTTTCATGCTTTTCTCGCTCAAACAGCGTTATTCTGACAGGAAAATGAGAGAATGTGATTATTTTAGATTTATGTGTTTTTATGTATCAAAATTACAATTCCACTGTAGAAACATCAAGTCTTGCATGTTTTTGAAGGACAGCATGGTTTATTTTGAATTCCTCTGGAGTTAGTGTGAAAAGTGCAACATATGTTCATTTTGTGCTTTTCTCGCTCAAATAGCGTTATTTTTGAGCGGAAAATGACAGTATGTGCTTATTTCAGATTCATGTGTTTTTATGTATCAAACTGTGTGAGAATGACAATTCCACTGTAAAAACATCAAGTCTTGCATGTTTTTGAAGGACAGCATGATTTATTTTGAATTCCTGTTGAGTTAGTGTGAAAAGTGCAGTATATGTTCATTTTGTGCTTTTCTCGCTCAAATAACGTTATTTTGAGCGGAAAATGACAGAATGTGCTTATTTTAGATTCATGTGTTTTTATGAATCAAACTGTGTGAGAATGACAATTCCACTGTAGAAACATCGAGTCTTGCATGTTTTTGAAGGACAGCATGGTTTATTTTGAATTCGTGTTGAGTCAGTGTGAAAAGTGCAACAAGTGTTCATTTTGTGCTTCTCTCGCTCAAATAGCGTCTTTTTGTGCTTTTCTCGCTCAAACAGCGTTATTCTGACAGGAAAATGACAGAATGTGATTATTTTAGATTTATGTGTTTTTATGTGTCAAACTGTCTTAGAATGACAATTCCACCTTAGAAACATCAAGTCTTGCATGTTTTTGAAGGACAGCATGGTTTATTTTGAATTCCTGTTGAGTTAGTGTGAAAAGTGCAACATATGTTCATTTTGTGCTTTTCTCGCTCAAATAGCGTTATTTTGAGCGGAAAATGACAGTATGTGCTTATTTCAGATTCATGTGTTTTTATGTATCAAACTGTGTGAGAATGACAATTCCACTGTAGAAACATCAAGTCTTGCATGTTTTTGAAGGACAGCATGGTTTATTTTGAATTCCTGTTGAGTTAGTGTGAAAAGTGCAGTATATGTTCATTTTGTGCTTTTCTCGCTCAAATAGCGTTTTCTGTGCTTCTCTCGCTGAAATAGCATCTTCTGTGCTTCTCTCGATGAAATAGCGTCTTCTGTGTTTTTCTCGCTCGAATCGCGTCTTTTCAGGCTTTTCTCGCTCAAATAGCGTCTTTTTGTGCTTTTCTCGCTCAAACAGCGTTATTCTGACAGGAAAATGACAGTATGTGCTTATTTTAGATTTATGTGTTTTTATGTGTCAAACTTTCTTAGAATGACAATTCCACTTTAGAAACATCAAGTCTTGCATGTTTTTGAAGGACAGCATGGTTTATTTTGAATTCCTGTTGAGTTCGTGTGAAAAGTGCAACATATGTTCATTTTGTGCTTTTCTCGCTCAAATAGCGTTATTTTGAGCGGAAAATGACAGTATGTGCTTATTTCAGATTCATGTGTTTTTATGTATCAAACTGTGTGAGAATGACAATTCCACTGTAGAAACATCAAGTCTTGCATGTTTTTGAAGGACAGCATGGTTTCTTTTGAATTCGTGTTGAGTTAGTGTGAAAAGTGCAGTATATGTTCATTTTGTGCTTTTCTCGCTCAAATAGCGTTATTCTGACTTGAAAATGACGGAATATGAGTATTTTAGATTCATTTGTATTTATTTGTCAAACTGTCATAGAATGACATTTCCACTTTAGAAACATCAATTTTTGCATGTTTTTGAAGGCCAGCATGGTTTCTTTTGAATTCGTGTTGAGTTAGTGTGAAAAGTGCAGTATATGTTCATTTTGTGCTTTTCTCGCTCAAATAGCGTTATTTTGAGCGGAAAATGACAGTATGTGCTTATTTCAGATTCATGTGTTTTTATGTATCAAACTGTGTGAGAATGACAATTCCACTGTAGAAACATCAAGTCTTGCATGTTTTTGAAGGACAGCATGGTTTCTTTTGAATTCCTGTTGAGTTAGTGTGAAAAGTGCAGTATATGTTCATTTTGTGCTTTTCTCGCTCAAATAGCGTTATTCTGACTTGAAAATGACGGAATATGAGTATTTTAGATTCATTTGTATTTATTTGTCAAACTGTCAGAGAATGACATTTCCACTTTAGAAACATCAATTCTTGCATGTTTTTGAAGGCCAGCATGGTTTCTTTTGAATTCGTGTTGAGTTAGTGTGAAAAGTGCAGTATATGTTCATTTTGTGCTTTTCTCGCTCAAATAGCGTTATTTTGACCTGAAAATGACGGAATATGAGTATTTTAGATTCATTTGTATTTATTTGTCAAACTGTCATAGAATGACATTTCCACTTTAGAAACATCAATTCTTGCATGTTTTTGAAGGACAGCATGGTTTCTTTTGAATTCCTGTTGAGTTAGTGTGAAAAGTGCAGTATATGTTCATTTTGTGCTTTTCTCGCTCAAATAGCGTTATTCTGACTTGAAAATGACGGAATATGAGTATTTTAGATTCATTTGTATTTATTTGTCAAACTGTCAGAGAATGACATTTCCACTTTAGAAACATCAATTCTTGCATGTTTTTGAAGGCCAGCATGGTTTCTTTTGAATTCGTGTTGAGTTAGTGTGAAAAGTGCAGTATATGTTCATTTTGTGCTTTTCTCGCTCAAATAGCGTTATTTTGAGCGGAAAATGACAGTATGTGCTTATTTCAGATTCATGTGTTTTTATGTATCAAACTGTGTGAGAATGACAATTCCACTGTAGAAACATCAAGTCTTGCATGTTTTTGAAGGACAGCATGGTTTATTTTGAATTCCTGTTGAGTTAGTGTGAAAAGTGCAGTATATGTTCATTTTGTGCTTTTCTCGCTCAAATAGCGTTATTCTGACTTGAAAATGACGGAATATGAGTATTTTAGATTCATTTGTATTTATTTGTCAAACTGTCATAGAATGACATTTCCACTTTAGAAACATCAATTCTTGCATGTTTTTGAAGGACAGCATGGTTTCTTTTGAATTCCTGTTGAGTTAGTGTGAAAAGTGCAGTATATGTTCATTTTGTGCTTTTCTCGCTCAAATAGCGTTATTCTGACTTGAAAATGACGGAATATGAGTATTTTAGATTCATTTGTATTTATTTGTCAAACTGTCAGAGAATGACATTTCCACTTTAGAAACATCAATTCTTGCATGTTTTTGAAGGCCAGCATGGTTTCTTTTGAATTCGTGTTGAGTTAGTGTGAAAAGTGCAGTATATGTTCATTTTGTGCTTTTCTCGCTCAAATAGCGTTATTTTGAGCGGAAAATGACAGTATGTGCTTATTTCAGATTCATGTGTTTTTATGTATCAAACTGTGTGAGAATGACAATTCCACTGTAGAAACATCAAGTCTTGCATGTTTTTGAAGGACAGCATGGTTTATTTTGAATTCCTGTTGAGTTAGTGTGAAAAGTGCAGTATATGTTCATTTTGTGCTTTTCTCGCTCAAATAGCGTTATTCTGACTTGAAAATGACGGAATATGAGTATTTTAGATTCATTTGTATTTATTTGTCAAACTGTCAGAGAATGACATTTCCTCTTTAGAAACATCAATTCTTGCATGTTTTTGAAGGCCAGCATGGTTTCTTTTGAATTCGTGTTGAGTTAGTGTGAAAAGTGCAGTATATGTTCATTTTGTGCTTTTCTCGCTCAAATAGCGTTATTTTGACCTGAAAATGACGGAATATGAGTATTTTAGATTCATTTGTATTTATTTGTCAAACTGTCATAGAATGACATTTCCACTTTAGAAACATCAATTCTTGCATGTTTTTGAAGGCCAGCATGGTTTCTTTTGAATTCGTGTTGAGTTAGTGTGAAAAGTGCAGTATATGTTCATTTTGTGCTTTTCTCGCTCAAATAGCGTTATTTTGAGCGGAAAATGACAGTATGTGCTTATTTCAGATTCATGTGTTTTTATGTATCAAACTGTGTGAGAATGACAATTCCACTGTAGAAACATCAAGTCTTGCATGTTTTTGAAGGACAGCATGGTTTATTTTGAATTCCTGTTGAGTTAGTGTGAAAAGTGCAGTATATGTTCATTTTGTGCTTTTCTCGCTCAAATAGCGTTATTCTGACTTGAAAATGACGGAATATGAGTATTTTAGATTCATTTGTATTTATTTGTCAAACTGTCAGAGAATGACATTTCCACTTTAGAAACATCAATTCTTGCATGTTTTTGAAGGCCAGCATGGTTTCTTTTGAATTCGTGTTGAGTTAGTGTGAAAAGTGCAGTATATGTTCATTTTTTGCTTTTCTCGCTCAAATAGCGTTATTTTGAGCGGAAAATGACAGTATGTGCTTATTTCAGATTCATGTGTTTTTATGTATCAAACTGTGTGAGAATGACAATTCCACTGTAGAAACATCAAGTCTTGCATGTTTTTGAAGGACAGCATGGTTTCTTTTGAATTCCTGTTGAGTTAGTGTGAAAAGTGCAGTATATGTTCATTTTGTGCTTTTCTCGCTCAAATAGCGTTATTCTGACTTGAAAATGACGGAATATGAGTATTTTAGATTCATTTGTATTTATTTGTCAAACTGTCAGAGAATGACATTTCCACTTTAGAAACATCAATTCTTGCATGTTTTTGAAGGCCAGCATGGTTTCTTTTGAATTCGTGTTGAGTTAGTGTGAAAAGTGCAGTATATGTTCATTTTGTGCTTTTCTCGCTCAAATAGCGTTATTTTGACCTGAAAATGACGGAATATGAGTATTTTAGATTCATTTGTATTTATTTGTCAAACTGTCATAGAATGACATTTCCACTTTAGAAACATCAATTCTTGCATGTTTTTGAAGGACAGCATGGTTTCTTTTGAATTCCTGTTGAGTTAGTGTGAAAAGTGCAGTATATGTTCATTTTGTGCTTTTCTCGCTCAAATAGCGTTATTCTGACTTGAAAATGACGGAATATGAGTATTTTAGATTCATTTGTATTTATTTGTCAAACTGTCAGAGAATGACATTTCCACTTTAGAAACATCAATTCTTGCATGTTTTTGAAGGCCAGCATGGTTTCTTTTGAATTCGTGTTGAGTTAGTGTGAAAAGTGCAGTATATGTTCATTTTGTGCTTTTCTCGCTCAAATAGCGTTATTTTGAGCGGAAAATGACAGTATGTGCTTATTTCAGATTCATGTGTTTTTATGTATCAAACTGTGTGAGAATGACAATTCCACTGTAGAAACATCAAGTCTTGCATGTTTTTGAAGGACAGCATGGTTTATTTTGAATTCCTGTTGAGTTAGTGTGAAAAGTGCAGTATATGTTCATTTTGTGCTTTTCTCGCTCAAATAGCGTTATTCTGACTTGAAAATGACGGAATATGAGTATTTTAGATTCATTTGTATTTATTTGTCAAACTGTCAGAGAATGACATTTCCACTTTAGAAACATCAATTCTTGCATGTTTTTGAAGGCCAGCATGGTTTCTTTTGAATTCGTGTTGAGTTAGTGTGAAAAGTGCAGTATATGTTCATTTTGTGCTTTTCTCGCTCAAATAGCGTTATTTTGACCTGAAAATGACGGAATATGAGTATTTTAGATTCATTTGTATTTATTTGTCAAACTGTCATACAATGACATTTCCACTTTAGAAACATCAATTCTTGCATGTTTTTGAAGGCCAGCATGGTTTCTTTTGAATTCGTGTTGAGTTAGTGTGAAAAGTGCAGTATATGTTCATTTTGTGCTTTTCTCGCTCAAATAGCGTTATTTTGAGCGGAAAATGACAGTATGTGCTTATTTCAGATTCATGTGTTTTTATGTATCAAACTGTGTGAGAATGACAATTCCACTGTAGAAACATCAAGTCTTGCATGTTTTTGAAGGACAGCATGGTTTATTTTGAATTCCTGTTGAGTTAGTGTGAAAAGTGCAGTATATGTTCATTTTGTGCTTTTCTCGCTCAAATAGCGTTATTCTGACTTGAAAATGACGGAATATGAGTATTTTAGATTCATTTGTATTTATTTGTCAAACTGTCAGAGAATGACATTTCCACTTTAGAAACATCAATTCTTGCATGTTTTTGAAGGCCAGCATGGTTTCTTTTGAATTCGTGTTGAGTTAGTGTGAAAAGTGCAGTATATGTTCATTTTGTGCTTTTCTCGCTCAAATAGCGTTATTTTGACCTGAAAATGACGGAATATGAGTATTTTAGATTCATTTGTATTTATTTGTCAAACTGTCATACAATGACATTTCCACTTTAGAAACATCAATTCTTGCATGTTTTTGAAGGCCAGCATGGTTTCTTTTGAATTCGTGTTGAGTTAGTGTGAAAAGTGCAGTATATGTTCATTTTGTGCTTTTCTCGCTCAAATAGCGTTATTTTGAGCGGAAAATGACAGAATGTGCTTATTTTAGATTCATGTGTTTTTATGCATCAAAATGACAATTCCACTGTAGAAACATGAAGTCTTGCATGTTTTTGAAGGACAGCATGGTTTATTTTGAATTCGTGTTGAGTTAGTGTGAAAAGTGCAACATATGTTCATTTTGTGCTTTTCTCGCTCAAATAGCGTTATTTTTGAGCGGAAAATGACAGATTGTGCTTATTTCAGATTCATGTGTTTTTATGTATCAAACTGTGTGAGAATGACAATTCCACTGTAGAAACATCAAGTCTTGCATGTTTTTGAAGGACAGCATGATTTATTTTGAATTCCTGTTGAGTTAGTGTGAAAAGTGCAGTATATGTTCATTTTGTGCTTTTCTCGCTCAAATAGCGTTATTTTGAGCGGAAAATGACAGAATGTGCTTATTTTAGATTCATGTGTTTTTATGAATCAAACTGTGTGAGAATGACAATTCCACTGTAGAAACATCAAGTCTTGTATGTTTTTGAAGGACAGCATGGTTTATTTTGAATTCCTGTTGAGTTAGTGTGAAAAGTGCAACATATGTTCATTTTGTGCTTTTCTCGCTCAAATAGCGTTATTTTGAGCGGAAAATGACAGATTGTGCTTATTTTAGATTCATGTGTTTTTATGCATCAAAATGACAATTCCACTGTAGAAACATCGAGTCTTGCATGTTTTTGAAGGACAGCATGGTTTATTTTGAATTCGTGTTGAGTCAGTGTGAAAAGTGCAACAAGTGTTCATTTTGTGCTTCTCTCGCTCAAATAGCGTCTTTTTGTGCTTTTCTCGCTCAAACAGCGTTATTCTGACAGGAAAATGACAGAATGTGATTATTTTAGATTTATGTGTTTTTATGTGTCAAACTGTCTTAGAATGACAATTCCACCTTAGAAACATCAAGTCTTGCATGTTTTTGAAGGACAGCATGGTTTATTTTGAATTCCTGTTGAGTTAGTGTGAAAAGTGCAACATATGTTCATTTTGTGCTTTTCTCGCTCAAATAGCGTTATTTTGAGCGGAAAACGACAGTATGTGCTTATTTTAGATTCATGTGTTTTTATGTATCAAACTGCCTGAGAATGACAATTCCACTGTAGAAACATCAAGTCTTGCATGTTTTTGAAGGACAGCATGATTTATTTTGAATTCCTGTTGAGTTAGTGTGAAAAGTGCAGTATATGTTCATTTTGTGCTTTTCTCGCTCAAATAGCGTTATTTTGAGCGGAAAATGACAGAATGTGCTTATTTTAGATTCATGTGTTTTTATGAATCAAACTGTGTGAGAATGACAATTCCACTGTAGAAACATCAAGTCTTGTATGTTTTTGAAGGACAGCATGGTTTATTTTGAATTCCTGTTGAGTTAGTGTGAAAAGTGCAACATATGTTCATTTTGTGCTTTTCTCGCTCAAATAGCGTTATTTTGAGCGGAAAATGACAGATTGTGCTTATTTTAGATTCATGTGTTTTTATGCATCAAAATGACAATTCCACTGTAGAAACATCGAGTCTTGCATGTTTTTGAAGGACAGCATGGTTTATTTTGAATTCGTGTTGAGTCAGTGTGAAAAGTGCAACAAGTGTTCATTTTGTGCTTCTCTCGCTCAAATAGCGTCTTTTTGTGCTTTTCTCGCTCAAACAGCGTTATTCTGACAGGAAAATGACAGATTGTGATTATTTTAGATTTATGTGTTTTTATGTGTCAAACTGTCTTAGAATGACAATTCCACCTTAGAAACATCAAGTCTTGCATGTTTTTGAAGGACAGCATGGTTTATTTTGAATTCCTGTTGAGTTAGTGTGAAAAGTGCAACATATGTTCATTTTGTGCTTTTCTCGCTCAAATAGCGTTATTTTGAGCGGAAAACGACAGTATGTGCTTATTTTAGATTCATGTGTTTTTATGTATCAAACTGCCTGAGAATGACAATTCCACTGTAGAAACATCAAGTCTTGCATGTTTCTGAAGGACAGCATGGTTTATTTTGAATTCCTGTTGAGTTAGTGTGAAAAGTGCAACATATGTTCATTTTGTGCTTTTCTCGCTCAAATAGCGTTATTTTGAGCGGAAAATGACAGAATGTGCTTATTTTAGATTCATGTGTTTTTATGCATCAAAATGACAATTCCACTGTAGAAACATGAAGTCTTGCATGTTTTTGAAGGACAGCATGGTTTATTTTGAATTCGTGTTGAGTTAGTGTGAAAAGTGCAACATATGTTCATTTTGTGCTTTTCTCGCTCAAATAGCGTTATTTTTGAGCGGAAAATGACAGTATGTGCTTATTTCAGATTCATGTGTTTTTATGTATCAAACTGTGTGAGAATGACAATTCCACTGTAGAAACATCAAGTCTTGCATGTTTTTGAAGGACAGCATGATTTATTTTGAATTCCTGTTGAGTTAGTGTGAAAAGTGCAGTATATGTTCATTTTGTGCTTTTCTCGCTGAAATAGCGTTATTTTGAGCGGAAAATGACAGAATGTGCTTATTTTAGATTCATGTGTTTTTATGAATCAAACTGTGTGAGAATGACAATTCCACTGTAGAAACATCAAGTCTTGTATGTTTTTGAAGGACAGCATGGTTTATTTTGAATTCCTGTTGAGTTAGTGTGAAAAGTGCAACATATGTTCATTTTGTGCTTTTCTCGCTCAAATAGCGTTATTTTGAGCGGAAAATGACAGATTGTGCTTATTTTAGATTCATGTGTTTTTATGCATCAAAATGACAATTCCACTGTAGAAACATCGAGTCTTGCATGTTTTTGAAGGACAGCATGGTTTATTTTGAATTCGTGTTGAGTCAGTGTGAAAAGTGCAACAAGTGTTCATTTTGTGCTTCTCTCGCTCAAATAGCGTCTTTTTGTGCTTTTCTCGCTCAAACAGCGTTATTCTGACAGGAAAATGACAGAATGTGATTATTTTAGATTTATGTGTTTTTATGTGTCAAACTGTCTTAGAATGACAATTCCACCTTAGAAACATCAAGTCTTGCATGTTTTTGAAGGACAGCATGGTTTATTTTGAATTCCTGTTGAGTTAGTGTGAAAAGTGCAACATATGTTCATTTTGTGCTTTTCTCGCTCAAATAGCGTTATTTTGAGCGGAAAACGACAGTATGTGCTTATTTTAGATTCATGTGTTTTTATGTATCAAACTGCCTGAGAATGACAATTCCACTGTAGAAACATCAAGTCTTGCATGTTTCTGAAGGACAGCATGGTTTATTTTGAATTCCTGTTGAGTTAGTGTGAAAAGTGCAGTATATGTTCATTTTGTGCTTTTCTCGCTCAAATAGCGTTATTTTGAGCGGAAAATGACAGAATGTGCTTATTTTAGATTCATGTGTTTTTATGCATCAAAATGACAATTCCACTGTAGAAACATGAAGTCTTGCATGTTTTTGAAGGACAGCATGGTTTATTTTGAATTCGTGTTGAGCCAGTGTGAAAAGTGCAAAAAGTGTTCATTTTGAGCTTATCTCGCTCAAATAGCGTCTTTTTGTGCTTTTCTCCCTCAAATAGCGTTATTCTGACAGGAAAATGACAGAATGTGATTATTTTAGATTCATGTGTTTTTATGTGTCAAACTGTCTTAGAATGACAATTCCACTGTAGAAACATCAAGTCTTGCATGTTTTTGAAGGACAGCATGGTTTATTTTGAATTCGTGTTGTTAGTGTGAAAAGTGCAACAAGTGTTCATTTTGTGCTTCTCTCGCTCAAATAGCGTCTTTTTTTGCTTTTCTCGCTCAAACAGCGTTATTCTGACAGGAAAATGAGAGAATGTGATTATTTTAGATTTATGTGTTTTTATGTATCAAAATGACAATTCCACTGTAGAAACATCAAGTCTTGCATGTTTTTGAAGGACAGCATGGTTTATTTTGAATTCGTGTTGAGCCAGTGTGAAAAGTGCAAAAAGTTTTCATTTTGAGCTTATCTCGCTCAAATAGCGTCTTTTTGTGCTTTTCTCGCTCAAATAGCGTTATTCTGACAGGAAAATGACAGAATGTGATTATTTTAGATTCATGTGTTTTTATGTGTCAAACTGTCTTAGAATGACAATTCCACTGTAGAAACATCAAGTCTTGCATGTTTTTGAAGGACAGCATGGTTTATTTTGAATTCCTGTTGAGTTAGTGTGAAAAGTGCAGTATATGTTCATTTTGTGCTTTTCTCGCTCAAATAGCGTTATTCTGACTTGAAAATGACGGAATATGAGTATTTTAGATTCATTTGTATTTATTTGTCAAACTGTCAGAGAATGACATTTCCACTTTAGAAACATCAATTCTTGCATGTTTTTGAAGCCCAGCATGGTTTCTTTTGAATTCGTGTTGAGTTAGTGTGAAAAGTGCAGTATATGTTCATTTTGTGCTTTTCTCGCTCAAATAGCGTTATTTTGAGCGGAAAATGACAGTATGTGCTTATTTCAGATTCATGTGTTTTTATGTATCAAACTGTGTGAGAATGACAATTCCACTGTAGAAACATCAAGTCTTGCATGTTTTTGAAGGACAGCATGGTTTCTTTTGAATTCCTGTTGAGTTAGTGTGAAAAGTGCAGTATATGTTCATTTTGTGCTTTTCTCGCTCAAATAGCGTTATTCTGACTTGAAAATGACGGAATATGAGTATTTTAGATTCATTTGTATTTATTTGTCAAACTGTCATAGAATGACATTTCCACTTTAGAAACATCAATTCTTGCATGTTTTTGAAGGCCAGCATGGTTTCTTTTGAATTCCTGTTGAGTTAGTGTGAAAAGTGCAACATATGTTCATTTTGTGCTTTTCTCGCTCAAATAGCGTTATTTTGAGCGGAAAATGACAGATTGTGCTTATTTTAGATTCATGTGTTTTTATGCATCAAAATGACAATTCCACTGTAGAAACATCGAGTCTTGCATGTTTTTGAAGGACAGCATGGTTTATTTTGAATTCGTGTTGAGTCAGTGTGAAAAGTGCAACAAGTGTTCATTTTGTGCTTCTCTCGCTCAAATAGCGTCTTTTTGTGCTTTTCTCGCTCAAACAGCGTTATTCTGACAGGAAAATGACAGATTGTGATTATTTTAGATTTATGTGTTTTTATGTGTCAAACTGTCTTAGAATGACAATTCCACCTTAGAAACATCAAGTCTTGCATGTTTTTGAAGGACAGCATGGTTTATTTTGAATTCCTGTTGAGTTAGTGTGAAAAGTGCAACATATGTTCATTTTGTGCTTTTCTCGCTCAAATAGCGTTATTTTGAGCGGAAAACGACAGTATGTGCTTATTTTAGATTCATGTGTTTTTATGTATCAAACTGCCTGAG
Source organism: Chaetodon auriga (assembly GCF_051107435.1). Taxonomy (NCBI): domain Eukaryota; kingdom Metazoa; phylum Chordata; class Actinopteri; order Chaetodontiformes; family Chaetodontidae; genus Chaetodon; species Chaetodon auriga. The sequence continues at coordinate 263,492 of NW_027481986.1, read as the reverse complement.
AATGACAATTCCACTGTAGAAACATCAAGTCTTGCATGTTTCTGAAGGACAGCATGGTTTATTTTGAATTCCTGTTGAGTTAGTGTGAAAAGTGCAACATATGTTCATTTTGTGCTTTTCTCGCTCAAATAGCGTTATTTTGAGCGGAAAATGACAGAATGTGCTTATTTTAGATTCATGTGTTTTTATGCATCAAAATGACAATTCCACTGTAGAAACATGAAGTCTTGCATGTTTTTGAAGGACAGCATGGTTTATTTTGAATTCGTGTTGAGTTAGTGTGAAAAGTGCAACATATGTTCATTTTGTGCTTTTCTCGCTCAAATAGCGTTATTTTTGAGCGGAAAATGACAGTATGTGCTTATTTCAGATTCATGTGTTTTTATGTATCAAACTGTGTGAGAATGACAATTCCACTGTAGAAACATCAAGTCTTGCATGTTTTTGAAGGACAGCATGATTTATTTTGAATTCCTGTTGAGTTAGTGTGAAAAGTGCAGTATATGTTCATTTTGTGCTTTTCTCGCTGAAATAGCGTTATTTTGAGCGGAAAATGACAGAATGTGCTTATTTTAGATTCATGTGTTTTTATGAATCAAACTGTGTGAGAATGACAATTCCACTGTAGAAACATCAAGTCTTGTATGTTTTTGAAGGACAGCATGGTTTATTTTGAATTCCTGTTGAGTTAGTGTGAAAAGTGCAACATATGTTCATTTTGTGCTTTTCTCGCTCAAATAGCGTTATTTTGAGCGGAAAATGACAGATTGTGCTTATTTTAGATTCATGTGTTTTTATGCATCAAAATGACAATTCCACTGTAGAAACATCGAGTCTTGCATGTTTTTGAAGGACAGCATGGTTTATTTTGAATTCGTGTTGAGTCAGTGTGAAAAGTGCAACAAGTGTTCATTTTGTGCTTCTCTCGCTCAAATAGCGTCTTTTTGTGCTTTTCTCGCTCAAACAGCGTTATTCTGACAGGAAAATGACAGAATGTGATTATTTTAGATTTATGTGTTTTTATGTGTCAAACTGTCTTAGAATGACAATTCCACCTTAGAAACATCAAGTCTTGCATGTTTTTGAAGGACAGCATGGTTTATTTTGAATTCCTGTTGAGTTAGTGTGAAAAGTGCAACATATGTTCATTTTGTGCTTTTCTCGCTCAAATAGCGTTATTTTGAGCGGAAAACGACAGTATGTGCTTATTTTAGATTCATGTGTTTTTATGTATCAAACTGCCTGAGAATGACAATTCCACTGTAGAAACATCAAGTCTTGCATGTTTCTGAAGGACAGCATGGTTTATTTTGAATTCCTGTTGAGTTAGTGTGAAAAGTGCAACATATGTTCATTTTGTGCTTTTCTCGCTCAAATAGCGTTATTTTGAGCGGAAAATGACAGAATGTGCTTATTTTAGATTCATGTGTTTTTATGCATCAAAATGACAATTCCACTGTAGAAACATGAAGTCTTGCATGTTTTTGAAGGACAGCATGGTTTATTTTGAATTCGTGTTGAGCCAGTGTGAAAAGTGCAAAAAGTGTTCATTTTGAGCTTATCTCGCTCAAATAGCGTCTTTTTGTGCTTTTCTCCCTCAAATAGCGTTATTCTGACAGGAAAATGACAGAATGTGATTATTTTAGATTCATGTGTTTTTATGTGTCAAACTGTCTTAGAATGACAATTCCACTGTAGAAACATCAAGTCTTGCATGTTTTTGAAGGACAGCATGGTTTATTTTGAATTCGTGTTGTTAGTGTGAAAAGTGCAACAAGTGTTCATTTTGTGCTTCTCTCGCTCAAATAGCGTCTTTTTTTGCTTTTCTCGCTCAAACAGCGTTATTCTGACAGGAAAATGAGAGAATGTGATTATTTTAGATTTATGTGTTTTTATGTATCAAAATGACAATTCCACTGTAGAAACATCAAGTCTTGCATGTTTTTGAAGGACAGCATGGTTTATTTTGAATTCGTGTTGAGCCAGTGTGAAAAGTGCAAAAAGTTTTCATTTTGAGCTTATCTCGCTCAAATAGCGTCTTTTTGTGCTTTTCTCGCTCAAATAGCGTTATTCTGACAGGAAAATGACAGAATGTGATTATTTTAGATTCATGTGTTTTTATGTGTCAAACTGTCTTAGAATGACAATTCCACTGTAGAAACATCAAGTCTTGCATGTTTTTGAAGGACAGCATGGTTTATTTTGAATTCCTGTTGAGTTAGTGTGAAAAGTGCAGTATATGTTCATTTTGTGCTTTTCTCGCTCAAATAGCGTTATTCTGACTTGAAAATGACGGAATATGAGTATTTTAGATTCATTTGTATTTATTTGTCAAACTGTCAGAGAATGACATTTCCACTTTAGAAACATCAATTCTTGCATGTTTTTGAAGCCCAGCATGGTTTCTTTTGAATTCGTGTTGAGTTAGTGTGAAAAGTGCAGTATATGTTCATTTTGTGCTTTTCTCGCTCAAATAGCGTTATTTTGAGCGGAAAATGACAGTATGTGCTTATTTCAGATTCATGTGTTTTTATGTATCAAACTGTGTGAGAATGACAATTCCACTGTAGAAACATCAAGTCTTGCATGTTTTTGAAGGACAGCATGGTTTCTTTTGAATTCCTGTTGAGTTAGTGTGAAAAGTGCAGTATATGTTCATTTTGTGCTTTTCTCGCTCAAATAGCGTTATTCTGACTTGAAAATGACGGAATATGAGTATTTTAGATTCATTTGTATTTATTTGTCAAACTGTCATAGAATGACATTTCCACTTTAGAAACATCAATTCTTGCATGTTTTTGAAGGCCAGCATGGTTTCTTTTGAATTCGTGTTGAGTTAGTGTGAAAAGTGCAGTATATGTTCATTTTGTGCTTTTCTCGCTCAAATAGCGTTATTTTGAGCGGAAAATGACAGTATGTGCTTATTTTAGATTCATGTGTTTTTATGCATCAAAATGACAATTCCACTGTAGAAACATGAAGTCTTGCATGTTTTTGAAGGACAGCATGGTTTATTTTGAATTCGTGTTGAGCCAGTGTGAAAAGTGCAAAAAGTGTTCATTTTGAGCTTATCTCGCTCAAATAGCGTCTTTTTGTGCTTTTCTCGCTCAAATAGCGTTATTCTGACAGGAAAATGACAGAATGTGATTATTTTAGATTCATGTGTTTTTATGTGTCAAACTGTCTTAGAATGACAATTCCACTGTAGAAACATCAAGTCTTGCATGTTTTTGAAGGACAGCATGGTTTATTTTGAATTCGTGTTGTTAGTGTGAAAAGTGCAACAAGTGTTCATTTTGTGCTTCTCTCGCTCAAATAGCGTCTTTTTTTTGCTTTTCTCGCTCAAACAGCGTTATTCTGACAGGAAAATGAGAGAATGTGATTATTTTAGATTTATGTGTTTTTATGTATCAAAATGACAATTCCACTGTAGAAACATCAAGTCTTGCATGTTTTTGAAGGACAGCATGGTTTATTTTGAATTCGTGTTGAGCCAGTGTGAAAAGTGCAAAAAGTTTTCATTTTGAGCTTATCTCGCTCAAATAGCGTCTTTTTGTGCTTTTCTCGCTCAAATAGCGTTATTCTGACAGGAAAATGACAGAATGTGATTATTTTAGATTCATGTGTTTTTATGTGTCAAACTGTCTTAGAATGACAATTCCACTGTAGAAACATCAAGTCTTGCATGTTTTTGAAGGACAGCATGGTTTATTTTGAATTCGTGTTGTTAGTGTGAAAAGTGCAACAAGTGTTCATTTTGTGCTTCTCTCGCTCAAATAGCGTCTTTTTTTTGCTTTTCTCGCTCAAACAGCGTTATTCTGACAGGAAAATGAGAGAATGTGATTATTTTAGATTTATGTGTTTTTATGTATCAAAATGACAATTCCACTGTAGAAACATCAAGTCTTGCATGTTTTTGAAGGACAGCATGGTTTATTTTGAATTCGTGTTGTTAGTGTGAAAAGTGCAACAAGTGTTCATTTTGTGCTTCTCTCGCTCAAATAGCGTCTTTTTTTGCTTTTCTCGCTCAAACAGCGTTATTCTGACAGGAAAATGAGAGAATGTGATTATTTTAGATTTATGTGTTTTTATGTATCAAAATGACAATTCCACTGTAGAAACATCAAGTCTTGCATGTTTTTGAAGGACAGCATGGTTTATTTTGAATTCGTGTTGAGCCAGTGTGAAAAGTGCAACAAGTGTTCATTTTGAGCTTATCTCGCTCAAATAGCGTCTTTTTGTGCTTTTCTCGCTCAAATAGCGTTATTCTGACAGGAAAATGACAGAATGTGATTATTTTAGATTCATGTGTTTTTATGTGTCAAACTGTCTTAGAATGACAATTCCACTGTAGAAACATCAAGTCTTGCATGTTTTTGAAGGACAGCATGGTTTATTTTGAATTCGTGTTGTTAGTGTGAAAAGTGCAACAAGTGTTCATTTTGTGCTTCTCTCGCTCAAATAGCGTCTTTTTTTGCTTTTCTCGCTCAAACAGCGTTATTCTGACAGGAAAATGAGAGAATGTGATTATTTTAGATTTATGTGTTTTTATGTATCAAAATGACAATTCCACTGTAGAAACATCAAGTCTTGCATGTTTTTGAAGGACAGCATGGTTTATTTTGAATTCCTGTTGAGTTAGTGTGAAAAGTGCAACATATGTTCATTTTGGGGCGGCACGGTGGCGCAGCAGGTAGTGCGCGTGCCTCACAGCAAGAAGGTTGCTGGTTCGAACCCGGGGTCGGGCAGGGTCTTTCTGTGTGAAGTTTGCATGCAACGAAATTGTGATGACTTATGGATTTACATTTTATACAGCGATTATGCTTGTTAAGATGTACAAAAACATTACAAATTCCTCCTCCTCAAATATAAATAAATAAATCAAGTTTTTAATTGCTTGGATGTCGTCTTGTGTATCAATCTTAGTATAAAGGCTGTCCACATCAATTGTGAATAGAAAAGAGCGGACCTTGTGTGTAAAGTCCGGATCCTGGCATTGGACTCTGTTCTGAGCTGGTGTGTTTGGATTGTTGTTTGACTTACGGATGGGCTGCTGATACCGCCACGGTCGGTAGTTATTCCAGCCGTTATTGCGGTTGATGTACGGGCGCTGGTTAGATGATGAGCCGGCGGTCACACGCGGGCGTCCTCCGTCATACCAGCCGGTGCGCATCTGGCCGCGCGGCGCTGCTACAAAAGTCTTCGGGGACTGTTGGATAACCACGGCGGGACTGCTGGTCAGCTCTGGTCAATTGTGAAGTGATTATGTCAAGACATCTTGTTGCTTTGACTGAGTTGAGTCAACCTATAGTGTCAAATTTATTACACTTCAAAACACGAGTTGATGCAACATACAGTCTGTTGACTCAACTTCCTGTATCAAGTAAGTTGAACTTAAAAATATTATTTGAGATCACTTAAAGAGATGTTGGTTGAATTTATTTTATCAAGTTCCTACAACTGTGAATCAAGTTGGCTCAACATGGAATACATAATAGATACAACTTGCGATTTGTTGACTCAACTTTTTGTATCAAGTAATGTGGACTGGAAAACATTACTTAAGAGAACTAAAAAAGATGTTGGTTGAAGTCATTTTATCAAGTTAGGGCAACATTATTATATTTTTCTCATGCTCTATTGCCCAGTTACTGGAGTTTACAGAAATTGCTAGATTTCAAAAATGTAAGCAAAATAATATCTACCACGAATCTACATGAGAATTAGCCAAACTAAATATTAACAAGAAAAAAATAGCTGCAAAGACAGTTCTATAAGGACCTTTATTTAAACCCCAACAAGTACAACTTCAACCAGCCTTGCTTCAAAATAAGTGTCAATGGATGTCGATGCATCAAAAAAGACCTTCCTTGGGACATGTTAAAAAAATAGCCTTTACACCCTCTAACACACTGTTGCTTGGGACTGCTCACAAACTGAAATTACACTGTCCAACACATAAATAATAAAAATAATATAATACATAAAAAGAAGAGCACCCTTCCTTTGGGGAAAAACAATAACTCTCCGAGTTCAACAGGGTCCATTCTGAGTGAATGTTCAGAGTTGCTGCAGTAAATTGCAGAGATTCATAAAAACAAACAAAAACATGTATCTGAGAAACTTGCTCAAATTGCTGAAAATGAAAACATTCAAACATTACTGAAATGTCCACTCTCTTGACAATTTATAATATTACATGGATCAGTGTTCCTCCAAACAGAGCAATAGAAATAAGTCAGAAAATGAAAACAAGGTGGAGTGACCAACAGAAGGGCAATACATTTCTTCTCCTCGTACTAAATACTGTAAAAAATGAGAATTCTTCCTCTGCAGACAAAAAAACCTTCCCTCTTAAACATCCATGCTCTTTCAACTCTTTCAGGGCTGGTCAAAAACCAAAATTATAGTGTCCCACTTGTAAGAAAAAAAAAAAAGATCATCCTTCCTTTGAGGGGAAAAAAACAACTCTTTAAGTGATGTGATCATACATATATATATATATATACGTATATATATACACGTATATATATATATATATACGTATATATATACGTATATATATACGTGTGTGTGTATATGTATATATATATATATATATATATATATATATATATATATATATATATATACACACACACATATATATATATATATATATATATATGTATATATATACGTATATATATACACACACACAGGGTTCTAAATTAACTTTTTTGATCACCAGCCAATGTGGCTGGTGATCTTCTAAAGTTACCAGCCAATCAGAATTTCCACTAGCCAAATTTTTTCCCGGTGAAAATAAGAGAGATTATGAGTGCCACTGAATGCATTTGATCATTTTATTTACATTATTGGCATGGAAAATGCACAGAAAGTACAACACATGAAACAAAATATAAACAGAAAGTGCAAATATTTAATTTATACAAACAAAAAATGCTGTCAGATTTATTATTTTCTAAAATACATTTTTCCAGTATTTAGTATCATTACATTCCTAATAAAATGTATTTTTCCTTTCAACTTAAAGTGTTTCTGCTTTCCTTCTTTAATAAGAAATATATATATAAGTAACAGCCATGACTTAAACTCTTGCAAAAAATTGCATTGGTAATAAATTGAATTATGTATGTACAACTAGAAAACACAAACAGTGCAGCAGTCAGTACTGCAGACTCCTTCGGCTCTCCTGATGACTTCGGGCATTCTCATGGTCCTTTACTGCCTCCACTTTAAAATTATTAGTCCCCACCACAAAATTATTCGTCTTGTTTTTTTCTTTCGTGTACATGCGGCAATCCTTACAAAACATGACGGCATTTTCGTGATCAAACTCAAGCCATTCACGACCTGTCAACCATTTAGCGTTAAACTTTCTTTTCTTCGTTTCGCACGCTTTGTCGACATTCTCATCCCCTGCCTCCTTCCTCTTCTCCCCCCAGACGTCTGTCCCAACCACCGCAGCATTTAGTTTAACTTTACTTTTTACTTTTAGCTAGCTCACTCTCCTTTTTTACAGTTTATACGCCGCCGTTCATTCTTCTTCTTCTTCTTCTTCGTGTTTGCGTTTCCGTGGTTTCTCGCGCCGGTTGCACTACAAACTGTAGTGTGCTTGCGCACAGCCAATGGGCGTTTTGTACGTCATCACGTAGCATTACGACAGTGTTCATGGGAACTGTAGGACGGACTGTCAGGGGGACAAATGACCAAGAACTGTAGAGCGGCTCTGACTGACATGATTGCCTAATGCATTACCGGCCAAATTGGCTAGTAAGTTTTTATTTACACCCGCCAATATGAATTTTAACCCGCATTTGGCGGGTTGGCGGGTGTTAATTTAGAACCCTGCACACACATATATATATACACACACACACACACACACACACACACACACACATACAAATGCAGAAACATCCTCCTGAGCCATCCCTCTAACTGAGCAGTTTATTCTTTAGAGAGTGGACCGTGGGACTGCATATCTCAGACCCGATTACCATGAACAGGCGTTGAATCACCTCAAAAGTATATTTCAGGTCTTTCGGATAGTCGAGGTTCAGCATGTACAGCAGGCCCATCAGGTTCACAAAAGCGTTGGGTACATCAACTAGATGACGCATGACAATCTTTTCCTTGATGTCAATGGCAACGTCGTTGTAGGAAACTGGAAGGGGCTCCTTCACATCTTCAACGATCAAAAGGATTCCAATCACCATTCCCTTGATGACGTCCTCCTCAGGATCTGTTGGCTTCATGCAAAAACAAACAAAAAACGAAAAGGTGCCTATGCTTTAGACATGTTTTGCTATATAATGTATCCACACAGAGTATACCTGTAATGATATGTGTAACCCTGCCCATTGTGAACTAGTTTTTGTATCACTGAACAACATTTTCATCAATGTAGAAGGATTTTCCTTCATGTACCTCGGCAGTCCCTGCAAAGCTGCTGCTCTCTTCCTTTGGTTTGATGCCTGCAAAAACACGATACGTGAATTCAGTTGATATCAGAACTCTGATTTTTGTCAACCCTCAAATGACGGAAACTGAGCTTTCAGTTTAAGAGAGGTAACCGCTTATTTCAGTGGGGAAGCGGCTCATAGTTACCGGGCTGACACGTTTTTCTTATATAAACGGTGGTCGACCCGCTTTCAAACGGCATAGAGCTCCGTTCCCACTGGCCAAAAAACCCACACGCAGCTGGTGGGCTGCGTGGCCGTTCACCCCCACTGCTGCGCGTTGCCAGGGATACAGAGTGTAACGGCACACCTGAAAACAATCACCTATCTCTACGTGTTTATACAGCATCTAACTCTACATTAAAAAATATCCATACAGTACGGCGGTGGTCAGTGTTTTTCCACTCATCTTCCTCATGGACCAAGTTGCTGTTATTTCGCTGTCTTATCAATGCTGTGCCAGGTTGTTTTGAGTGCGAGCAAAGCCTCTCGTACAAATCACAACGTCACGTATATTTGCGGGTTGATCCAGTTATAATATTCCCACTGTTCACACATTTTTCCGTAATAATAAGGACAGGTCTCGCACTGTTTCACTCCTATATGAGTATATTATCGGTGCCGGAAACTTGTTACAATCAAATATGAGGCTCAACCCTACATGAACTTGCTGTTTCACTCTGGCGGCGCTAGCCAACTAGCGCTACATGCTAACGTGTTTCCGAAAATGAACGATCATGAAATATTCATCACAGGTTTAATATCTTGACGGATCATTTGAGATGGAGAGACATTAGACGACCAATGCACATTACCAACAGATGAACTAACTAAGCTAAAATAATTAAAAATGTACTAACTTGGACGGCTCGGCTCAGAGGAAAAAAGGCGGCGCTCGGCTCGGATTTTCAGTTCAACACTGCGCGTGACGTCACATTGCGGGCGCATGCGTGTTGGTTGAAATGCACACGACGTATTTTCTGAAGTTAACTGAATGGATTATCATGGGTTTTTAATGAGTTTCCGCGCATTTTTCAAGTTGAAGTTGTTCTAACTCTTCTTACTTTGTTGTAGTCGGCAATGAATTCTCTCAGCTTGACAGGAATAGTCTTTCTGACTAAAAGCCCAAATCCCTTTTAACAGTGTGTTGAGTTACAGTGAAAAATGCAACACGTCTCATTTTGTGTTTGTCTCGCTGTACAGTTTGAGATTGACAGTGAAATCAGATGAATGTCACTATTTAAAACTCAGCTGTTGTTATGTGTCAAACTGTCTTCGAATGACAATTCCCCTCCCCACCCTCTGCTCTCCTCTCGACACTTTCATTAAGGCCGTGTGGATATGCTGTTCCTGATTAATTAACCCAATCTCTCTCAGCTCTTCTTCTCTGGACCATGGACCATTTTGGTTTACACTCCAGGGTCAGGGCATGTACTGGATCCCAGTCAGGGGAGACAAATGCTGGAAAACATGCCGGTCAGTATTCTTTAGAAACATCAATTGTGCGTGTTTTTGAAGGACAACATGATTTATTTTGACTTGGTTACTGTGAAAATGCAACACGTCTCATCTTGTGCTTGTCTCGCTCGTACAGTTTGAGATTGACAGTGAAATCAGATGAATGCCACTATTTAAAACTCAGCTGTTGTTTTGTGTCAAACTGTCTTCAAATGACAATTCCCCTCCCCACCCTCTGCTCTCCTCCTCCACACTTTCATTAAGGCCGTGTGGATATGCTGTTCCTGATTTAATTAATCAGGAGCAGCATATCCACTGCACCCAATCTCTCTCAGCTCTTCTTCTCTGGGCCGTGGACCATTTTGGTTTACACTCCAGGGTCATGGCATGTACTGGATCCCAGTCAGGGGAGACAAATGCTGGAAAACATGCCGGTCAGTATTCTTTTGTTCTACAATATTGTATTTATGAGATGCAATCTGTACATGTATTGTCAGGCTCCTCGACACTTTCATTAAGGCCGTGTGGATATGCTGTTCCTGATTAATTAACCAGAATCAGAAAAAGCTTTATTGCCAAGAATGCTTTTACACATACGAGGAATTTTTTCTGGTGAAATTGGTGCATGACACATCTACTAAAATATGACACATCTACTAAAATAAGAGCATAAAAAATAACAATTTAAATATATATACACAAGTCTGTTATTGTTAGAAACACAGTACTGTTTTTCAGAAAGAAGTCCCAGTTGAGCGTTAATGTAACGCATAGAGCTATATTTATATCACTCAATGTGACAGAATGAGTCCGAGGTGGAATGTGAAGAGTGTCAGGGGGGGTTCTGGGCCTTGTTGGTAAGGCTGACGGCAGACGGGAAAAAACTGTTCTTGTGGCGTGAGGTTTTGGTCCTGATGGACCGCAGCCTCCTGCCAGAGGGGAGTGGCTCAAAGAGTTTGTGTCCGGGGTGAGAGGGATCAGCCACAATCTTTTCTGCACGCCTCAGGGTCCTGGAGGCGTACAGGTCCTGAAGAGATGGTAGATTGCAGCCAATCACCTTCTCTGCAGACCGAATGACACGCTGCAGTCTGCCCTTGTCCTTGGCGGTGGCAGCAGCGTACCAGATGGTGATGGAGGAGGTGAGGATGGACTCGATGATGGCTGTGTAGAAGTGCACCATCATTGTCTTTGGCAGGCTGAATTTCTTCAGCTGCCGTAGGAAGTACATCCTCTGCTGTGCTTTCCTGATGAGGGAGCTGATGTTCGGCTCCCACTTGAGGTCCTGGGAGATGATAGTTCCCAGGAAGCCGAAAGACTCCACAGTGTCAATAGTGGAGTCACAGAGGGTGATGGGGGCGGGTGAGGCTGAGTTCTTCCTGTAGTCCACAACCATCTCCACTGTCTTTAGAGCATTTAGCTCCAGGTTGTTCTGATTGCACCAGGTCACCAGATGGTCAACCTCCCACCTGTAGGCGGACTCGTCGCCATCAGAGATGAGTCCGATGAGGGTGGTGTCGTCCGCAAACTTCAGGAGCTTGACAGACTGGTGACTGGAGGTGCAGCTGTTCGTGTACAGGGAGAAGAGCAGAGGAGAAAGAACACAGCCCTGGGGGGATCCGGTGCTGATGGTCTTAGCGTCGGAGAGGTGTTTCCCCAGCTTCACGCACTGTTTCCTGTCAGACAGGAAGTCTGTGATCCACCTGCAGGTGGAGTCAGGCACGCTCAGCTGGGAGAGCTTCTCCTGAAGCAGAGTTGGGACGATGGTGTTGAAGGCAGAACTGAAATCCACAAACAGGATCCTAGCGTAGGTTCCTGCGGAGTCCAGGTGCTGGAGGATGAAGTGGAGGGCCAAGTTGACTGCATCGTCTACAGACCTGTTGGCTCTGTAGGCAAACTGCAGGGGGTCCAGGAGAGGGTCAGTGATGTCTCTGATGTGTGAGAGCAAAAGGCGCTCAAAGGACTTCATGACCACAGAGGTCAGGGCGACGGGTCTGAAGTCATTAAGTCCAATCTCTCTCAGCTCTTCTTCTCTGGGCCGTGGACCATTTTGGTTTACACTCCAGGGTCAGGGCATGTACTGGATCCCAGTCAGGGGAGACAAATGCTGGAAAACATGCCGGTCAGTATTCTTTTGTTCTACAATATTGTATTTATGACATGCAATCTGTACATGTATTGTCAGGCTTGTTTCTCCCACATATCTTTTGCCACATTATTTACAAATCACCATATACACACATTTTTGAAAGAAATATTCCCCTGTCTGGCGCTTTTAAACCCCTCTTATTCGCGCAAGTCGTCTAGCAATCCTTGTCGTTCGAAATAATTCCAAATATGGCCCTGGAGTGCCCTCTGCTGGATAAAGCCGAGAACAGCACTTTGGTGGCTTGTTTAAAATCCTCTGTCTGTGTGTATATTCTGTGGAACCGTGATAATTGTCATTTGAAATAAACTTTTGTGTCCAATTGGTTGTGTAGAGTGAATATGGGTCCGTTGAATGTGGTTGTGTCCAAGAAATTAACCAAATTGTGATGACCTACGGATTTACATTTTATACAGCGATTATGCTTGTTAAGATGTACAAAAACATTACAAATTCCTCCTTCTCAAATATAAATAAATAAATAAATAAATCAAGTTTTTAATTGCTTGGATGTCGTCTTGTGTATCAATCTTAGTATAAAGGCTGTCCACATCAATTGTGAATAGAAAAGAGCGGACCTTGTGTGTAAAGTCCGGATCCTGGCATTGGACTCTGTTCTGAGCTGGTGTGTTTGGATTGTTGTTTGACTTACGGATGGGCTGCTGATACCGCCACGGTCGGTAGTTATTCCAGCCTTTATTGCGGATGATGTACGGGCGCTGGTTAGATGATGAGCCGGCGGTCACACGCGGGCGTCCTCCGTCATACCAGCCGGTGCGCATGTGGCCGCGCGGCGCTGCTACAAAAGTCTTCGGGGACTGTTGGATAACCACGGCGGGACTGCTGGTCAGCTCTGGTCAATTGTGAATGTTTGTGAAAGACAACATTGTTTATTTTGACCACCGTATGTAGTTACAGTGAAAAATGTAACAAGTGTTCATCTTGTCTCATTTTGTGCTTGTCTCGCTCATATAGCGTCATTTTGCCAGGAAAATCAAAGGAAAGTCAATATTTAAGATTCATTTCTTTTTCTGTGTCAAACTGTCTTAGAATGACAATCCCACTTTAGAAACATCAATTGTGCATGTTTTTGAAGGACAACGTGATTTATTTTGACTTGGTTACTGTGAAAAATGCAACACGTCTCATTTTGTGCTTGTCTCGCTCGTACAGTTTGAGATTGACAGTGAAATCAGATGAATGTCACTATTTAAAACTCAGCTGTTGTTATGTGTCAAACTGTCTTCGAATGACATTTCCCCTCCCCACCCTCTGTTCTCCTCCTCGACACTTTCATTAAGGCCGTGTGGATATGCTGTTCCTGATTAATTAACCCAATCTCTCTCAGCTCTTCTTCTCTGGGCCGTGGACCATTTTGGTTTACACTCCAGGGTCAGGGCATGTACTGGATCCCAGTCAGGGGAGACAAATGCTGGAAAACATGCCGGTCAGTATTCTTTTGTTCTACAATATTGTATTTATGACATGCAATCTGTACATGTATTGTCAGGCTTGTTTCTCCCACATATCTTTTGCCACATTATTTACAAATCACCATATACACACATTTTTGAAAGAAATATTCCCCTGTCTGGCGCTTTTAAACCCCTCTTATTCGCGCAAGTCGTCTAGCAATCCTTGTCGTTCGAAATAATTCCAAATATGGCCCTGGAGTGCCCTCTGCTGGATAAAGCCGAGAACAGCACTTTGGTGGCTTGTTTAAAATCCTCTGTCTGTGTGTATATTCTGTGGAACCGTGATAATTGTCATTTGAAATAAACTTTTGTGTCCAATTGGTTGTGTAGAGTGAATATGGGTCCGTTGAATGTGGTTGTGTCCAAGAAATTAACCAAATTGTGATGACTTATGGATTTACATTTTATACAGCAATTATGCTTGTTAAGATGTACAAAAACATTACAAATTCCTCCTCCTCAAATATAAATAAATAAATCAAGTTTTTAATTGCTTGGATGTCGTCTTGTGTATCAATCTTAGTATAAAGGCTGTCCACATCAATTGTGAATAGAAAAGAGCGGACCTTGTGTGTAAAGTCCGGATCCTGGCATTGGACTCTGTTCTGAGCTGGTGTGTTTGGATTGTTGTTTGACTTACGGATGGGCTGCTGATACCGCCACGGTCGGTAGTTATTCCAGCCTTTATTGCGGATGATGTACGGGCGCTGGTTAGATGATGAGCCGGCGGTCACACGCGGGCGTCCTCCGTCATACCAGCCGGTGCGCATCTGGCCGCGCGGCGCTGCTACAAAAGTCTTCGGGGACTGTTGGATAACCACGGCGGGACTGCTGGTCAGCTCTGGTCAATTGTGAATGTTTGTGAAAGACAACATTGTTTATTTTGACCACTGTATGTAGTTACTGTGAAAAATGTAACAAGTGTTCATCTTGTCTCATTTTGTGCTTGTCTCGCTCATATAGCGTCATTTTGCCAGGAAAATCAAAGGAAAGTCAATATTTAAGATTCATTTCTTTTTCTGTGTCAAACTGTCTTAGAATGACAATCCCACTTTAGAAACATCAATTGTGCATGTTTTTGAAGGACAACATGATTTATTTTGACTTGGTGTTGAGTTACTGTGAAAAATGCAACACGTCTCATTTTGTGCTTGTCTCGCTCGTACAGTTTGAGATTGACAGTGAAATCACATGAATGTCACTATTTAAAACTCAGCTGTTGTTATGTGTCAAACTGTCTTCGAATGACATTTCCCCTCCCCACCCTCTGCTCTCCTCCTCGACACTTTCATTAAGGCCGTGTGGATATGCTGTTCCTGATTAATTAACCCAATCTCTTTCAGCTCTTCTTCTCTGGGCCGTGGACCATTTTGGTTTACACTCCAGGGTCAGGGCATGTACTGGATCCCAGTCAGGGGAGACAAATGCTGGAAAACATGCCGGTCAGTATTCTTTTGTTCTACAATATTGTATTTATGACATGCAATCTGTACATGTATTGTCAGGCTTGTTTCTCCCACATATCTTTTGCCACATTATTTACAAATCACCATATACACACATTTTTGAAAGAAATATTCCCCTGTCTGGCGCTTTTAAACCCCTCTTATTCGCGCAAGTGGTCTAGCAATCCTTGTCGTTCGAAATAATTCCAAATATGGCCCTGGAGTGCCCTCTGCTGGATAAAGCCGAGAACAGCACTTTGGTGGCTTGTTTAGAATCCTCTGTCTGTGTGTATATTCTGTGGAACCGTGATAATTGTCATTTGAAATAAACTTTTGTGTCCAATTGGTTGTGTAGAGTGAATATGGGTCCGTTGAATGTGGTTGTGTCCAAGAAATTAACCAAATTGTGATGACTTATGGATTTACATTTTATACAGCGATTATGCTTGTTAAGATGTACAAAAACATTACAAATTCCTCCTCCTCAAATATAAATAAATAAATCAAGTTTTTAATTGCTTGGATGTCGTCTTGTGTATCAATCTTAGTATAAAGGCTGTCCACATCAATTGTGAATAGAAAAGAGCGGACCTTGTGTGTAAAGTCCGGATCCTGGCATTGGACTCTGTTCTGAGCTGGTGTGTTTGGATTGTTGTTTGACTTACGGATGGGCTGCTGATACCGCCACGGTCGGTAGTTATTCCAGCCTTTATTGCGGATGATGTACGGGCGCTGGTTAGATGATGAGCCGGCGGTCACACGCGGGCGTCCTCCGTCATACCAGCCGGTGCGCATCTGGCCGCGCGGCGCTGCTACAAAAGTCTTCGGGGACTGTTGGATAACCACGGCGGGACTGCTGGTCAGCTCTGGTCAATTGAGAATGTTTGTGAAAGACAACATTGTTTATTTTGACCACCGTATGTAGTTACTGTGAAAAATGTAACAAGTGTTCATCTTGTCTCATTTTGTGCTTGTCTCGCTCATATAGCGTCATTTTGCCAGGAAAATCAAAGGAAAGTCAATATTTAAGATTCATTTCTTTTTCTGTGTCAAACTGTCTTAGAATGACAATCCCACTTTAGAAACATCAATTGTGCATGTTTTTGAAGGACAACATGATTTATTTTGACTTGGTGTTGAGTTACTGTGAAAAATGCAACACGTCTCATTTTGTGCTTGTCTCGCTCGTACAGTTTGAGATTGACAGTGAAATCAGATGAATGTCACTATTTAAAACTCAGCTGTTGTTATGTGTCAAACTGTCTTGGAATGACAATTCCCCTCCCCAGGGCCGTGGACCATTTTGGTTTACAATCCAGGGTCAGGGCATGTACTGGATCCCAGTCAGGGGAGACAAATGCTGGAAAACATGCCGGTCAGTATTCTTTTGTTCTACAATATTGTATTTATGACATGCAATCTGTACATGTATTGTCAGGCTTGTTTCTCCCACATATCTTTTGCCACATTATTTACAAATCACCATATACACACATTTTTGAAAGAAATATTCCCCTGTCTGGCGCTTTTAAACCCCTCTTATTCGCGCAAGTCGTCTAGCAATCCTTGTCGTTCGAAATAATTCCAAATATGGCCCTGGAGTGCCCTCTGCTGGATAAAGCCGAGAACAGCACTTTGGTGGCTTGTTTAAAATCCTCTGTCTGTGTGTATATTCTGTGGAACCGTGATAATTGTCATTTGAAATAAACTTTTGTGTCCAATTGGTTGTGTAGAGTGAATATGGGTCCGTTGAATGTGGTTGTGTCCAAGAAATTAACCAAATTGTGATGACTTATGGATTTACATTTTATACAGCAATTATGCTTGTTAAGATGTACAAAAACATTACAAATTCCTCCTCCTCAAATATAAATAAATAAATCAAGTTTTTAATTGCTTGGATGTCGTCTTGTGTATCAATCTTAGTATAAAGGCTGTCCACATCAATTGTGAATAGAAAAGAGCGGACCTTGTGTGTAAAGTCCGGATCCTGGCATTGGACTCTGTTCTGAGCTGGTGTGTTTGGATTGTTGTTTGACTTACGGATGGGCTGCTGATACCGCCACGGTCGGTAGTTATTCCAGCCTTTATTGCGGATGATGTACGGGCGCTGGTTAGATGATGAGCCGGCGGTCACACGCGGGCGTCCTCCGTCATACCAGCCGGTGCGCATCTGGCCGCGCGGCGCTGCTACAAAAGTCTTCGGGGACTGTTGGATAACCATGGTGGGACTGCTGGTCAGCTCTGGTCAATTGTGAATGTTTGTGAAAGACAACATTGTTTATTTTGACCACCGTATGTAGTTACAGTGAAAAATGTAACAAGTGTTCATCTTGTCTCATTTTGTGCTTGTCTCGCTCATATAGCGTCATTTTGCCAGGAAAATCAAAGGAAAGTCAATATTTAAGATTCATTTCTTTTTCTGTGTCAAACTGTCTTAGAATGACAATCCCACTTTAGAAACATCAATTGTGCATGTTTTTGAAGGACAACGTGATTTATTTTGACTTGGTTACTGTGAAAAATGCAACACGTCTCATTTTGTGCTTGTCTCGCTCGTACAGTTTGAGATTGACAGTGAAATCAGATGAATGTCACTATTTAATACTCAGCTGTTGTTATGTGTCAAACTGTCTTCGAATGACATTTCCCCTCCCCACCCTCTGCTCTCCTCCTCGACACTTTCATTAAGGCCGTGTGGATATGCTGTTCCTGATTAATTAACCCAATCTCTCTCAGCTCTTCTTCTCTGGGCCGTGGACCATTTTGGTTTACACACCAGGGTCAGGGTATGTACTGGATCCCAGTCAGGGGAGACAAATGCTGGAAAACATGCCGGTCAGTATTCTTTTGTTCTACAATATTGTATTTATGACATGCAATCTGTACATGTATTGTCAGGCTTGTTTCTCCCACATATCTTTTGCCACATTATTTACAAATCACCATATACACACATTTTTGAAAGAAATATTCCCCTGTCTGGCGCTTTTAAACCCCTCTTATTCGCGCAAGTCGTCTAGCAATCCTTGTCGTTCGAAATAATTCCAAATATGGCCCTGGAGTGCCCTCTGCTGGATAAAGCCGAGAACAGCACTTTGGTGGCTTGTTTAGAATCCTCTGTCTGTGTGTATATTCTGTGGAACCGTGATAATTGTCATTTGAAATAAACTTTTGTGTCCAATTGGTTGTGTAGAGTGAATATGTGTCCGTTGAATGTGGTTGTGTCCAAGAAATTAACCAAATTGTGATGACTTATGGATTTACATTTTATACAGCAATTATGCTTGTTAAGATGTACAAAAACATTACAAATTCCTCCTCCTCAAATATAAATGAATAAATCAAGTTTTTAATTGCTTGGATGTCGTCTTGTGTATCAATCTTAGTATAAAGGCTGTCCACATCAATTGTGAATAGAAAAGAGCGGACCTTGTGTGTAAAGTCCGGATCCTGGCATTGGACTCTGTTCTGAGCTGGTGTGTTTGGATTGTTGTTTGACTTACGGATGGGCTGCTGATACCGCCACGGTCGGTAGTTATTCCAGCCTTTATTGCGGATGATGTACGGGCGCTGGTTAGATGATGAGCCGGCGGTCACACGCGGGCGTCCTCCGTCATACCAGCCGGTGCGCATCTGGCCGCGCGGCGCTGCTACAAAAGTCTTCGGGGACTGT
Organism: Chaetodon auriga; assembly: GCF_051107435.1. Classification (NCBI taxonomy): domain Eukaryota; kingdom Metazoa; phylum Chordata; class Actinopteri; order Chaetodontiformes; family Chaetodontidae; genus Chaetodon; species Chaetodon auriga. The sequence continues at coordinate 244,830 of NW_027481986.1, read as the reverse complement.
TGGATAACCACGGCGGGACTGCTGGTCAGCTCTGGTCAATTGTGAATGTTTGTGAAAGACAACATTGTTTATTTTGACCACCGTATGTAGTTACTGTGAAAAATGTAACAAGTGTTCATCTTGTCTCATTTTGTGCTTGTCTCGCTCATATAGCGTCATTTTGCCAGGAAAATCAAAGGAAAGTCAATATTTAAGATTCATTTCTTTTTCTGTGTCAAACTGTCTTAGAATGACAATCCCACTTTAGAAACATCAATTGTGCATGTTTTTGAAGGACAACATGATTTATTTTGACTTGGTGTTGAGTTACTGTGAAAAATGCAACACGTCTCATTTTGTGCTTGTCTCGCTGGTACAGTTTGAGATTGACAGTGAAATCAGATGAATGTCACTATTTAAAACTCAGCTGTTGTTATGTGTCAAACTGTCTTCGAATGACAATTCCCCTCCCCAGGGCCGTGGACCATTTTGGTTTACACTCCAGGGTCAGGGCATGTACTGGATCCCAGTCAGGGGAGACAAATGCTGGAAAACATGCCGGTCAGTATTCTTTTGTTCTACAATATTGTATTTATGACATGCAATCTGTACATGTATTGTCAGGCTTGTTTCTCCCACATATCTTTTGCCACATTATTTACAAATCACCATATACACACATTTTTGAAAGAAATATTCCCCTGTCTGGCGCTTTTAAACCCCTCTTATTCACGCAAGTCGTCTAGCAATCCTTGTCGTTCCAAATAATTCCAAATATGGCCCTGGAGTGCCCTCTGCTGGATAAAGCCGAGAACAGCACTTTGGTGGCTTGTTTAAAATCCTCTGTCTGTGTGTATATTCTGTGGAACCGTGATAATTGTCATTTGAAATAAACTTTTGTGTCCAATTGGTTGTGTAGAGTGAATATGGGTCCGTTGAATGTGCTTGTGTCCAAGAAATTAACCAAATTGTGATGACTTATGGATTTACATTTTATACAGCGATTATGCTTGTTAAGATGTACAAAAACATTACAAATTCCTCCTTCTCAAATATAAATAAATAAATAAATAAATCAAGTTTTTAATTGCTTGGATGTCGTCTTGTGTATCAATCTTAGTATAAAGGCTGTCCACATCAATTGTGAATAGAAAAGAGCGGACCTTGTGTGTAAAGTCCGGATCCTGGCATTGGACTCTGTTCTGAGCTGGTGTGTTTGGATTGTTGTTTGACTTACGGATGGGCTGCTGATACCGCCACGGTCGGTAGTTATTCCAGCCTTTATTGCGGATGATGTACGGGCGCTGGTTAGATGATGAGCCGGCGGTCACACGCGGGCGTCCTCCGTCATACCAGCCGGTGCGCATCTGGCCGCGCGGCGCTGCTACAAAAGTCTTCGGGGACTGTTGGATAACCACGGCGGGACTGCTGGTCAGCTCTGGTCAATTGAGAATGTTTGTGAAAGACAACATTGTTTATTTTGACCACCGTATGTAGTTACTGTGAAAAATGTAACAAGTGTTCATCTTGTCTCATTTTGTGCTTGTCTCGCTCATATAGCGTCATTTTGCCAGGAAAATCAAAGGAAAGTCAATATTTAAGATTCATTTCTTTTTCTGTGTCAAACTGTCTTAGAATGACAATCCCACTTTAGAAACATCAATTGTGCATGTTTTTGAAGGGCAACATGATTTATTTTGACTTGGTGTTGAGTTACTGTGAAAAATGCAACACGTCTCATTTTGTGCTTGTCTCGCTCGTACAGTTTGAGATTGACAGTGAAATCAGATGAATGTCACTATTTAAAACTCAGCTGTTGTTATGTGTCAAACTGTCTTCGAATGACAATTCCCCTCCCCACCCTCTGCTCTCCTCCTCGACACTTTCATTAAGGCCGTGTGGATATGCTGTTCCTGATTAATTAACCCAATCTCTCTCAGCTCTTCTTCTCTGGGCCGTGGACCATTTTGGTTTACACTCCAGGGTCAGGGCATGTACTGGATCCCAGTCAGGGGAGACAAATGCTGGAAAACATGCCGGTCAGTATTCTTTTGTTCTACAATATTGTATTTATGACATGCAATCTGTACATGTATTGTCAGGCTTGTTTCTCCCACATATCTTTTGCCACATTATTTACAAATCACCATATACACACATTTTTGAAAGAAATATTCCCCTGTCTGGCGCTTTTAAACCCCTCTTATTCGCGCAAGTCGTCTAGCAATCCTTGTCGTTCGAAATGATTCCAAATATGGCCCTGGAGTGCCCTCTGCTGGATAAAGCCGAGAACAGCACTTTGGTGGCTTGTTTAAAATCCTCTGTCTGTGTGTATATTCTGTGGAACCGGGATAATTGTCATTTGAAATAAACTTTTGTGTCCAATTGGTTGTGTAGAGTGAATATGGGTCTGTTGAATGTGGTTGTGTCCAAGAAATTAACCAAATTGTGATGACTTATGGATTTACATTTTATACAGCGATTATGCTTGTTAAGATGTACAAAAACATTACAAATTCCTCCTCCTCAAATATAAATAAATAAATAAATAAATCAAGTTTTTAATTGCTTGGATGTCGTCTTGTGTATCAATCTTAGTATAAAGGCTGTCCACATCAATTGTGAATAGAAAAGAGCGGACCTTGTGTGTAAAGTCCGGATCCTGGCATTGGACTCTGTTCTGAGCTGGTGTGTTTGGATTGTTGTTTGACTTACGGATGGGCTGCTGATACCGCCACGGTCGGTAGTTATTCCAGCCTTTATTGCGGATGATGTACGGGCGCTGGTTAGATGATGAGCCGGCGGTCACACGCGGGCGTCCTCCGTCATACCAGCCGGTGCGCATGTGGCCGCGCGGCGCTGCTACAAAAGTCTTCGGGGACTGTTGGATAACCACGGTGGGACTGCTGGTCAGCTCTGGTCAATTGTGAATGTTTGTGAAAGACAACATTGTTTATTTTGACCACCGTATGTAGTTACAGTGAAAAATGTAACAAGTGTTCATCTTGTCTCATTTTGTGCTTGTCTCGCTCATATAGCGTCATTTTGCCAGGAAAATCAAAGGAAAGTCAATATTTAAGATTCATTTCTTTTTCTGTGTCAAACTGTCTTAGAATGACAATCCCACTTTAGAAACATCAATTGTGCATGTTTTTGAAGGACAACATGATTTATTTTGACTTGGTGTTGAGTTACTGTGAAAAATGCAACACGTCTCATTTTGTGCTTGTCTCGCTCGTACAGTTTGAGATTGACAGTGAAATCAGATGAATGTCACTATTTGAAACTCAGCTGTTGTTATGTGTCAAACTGTCTTGGAATGACAATTCCCCTCCCCAGGGCCGTGGACCATTTTGGTTTACACTCCAGGGTCAGGGCATGTACTGGATCCCAGTCAGGGGAGACAAATGCTGGAAAACATGCCGGTCAGTATTCTTTTGTTCTACAATATTGTATTTATGACATGCAATCTGTACATGTATTGTCAGGCTTGTTTCTCCCACATATCTTTTGCCACATTATTTACAAATCACCATATACACACATTTTTGAAAGAAATATTCCCCTGTCTGGCGCTTTTAAACCCCTCTTATTCGCGCAAGTTGTCTAGCAATCCTTGTCGTTCGAAATAATTCCAAAAATGGCCCTGGAGTGCCCTCTGCTGGATAAAGCCGAGAACAGCACTTTGGTGGCTTGTTTAAAATCCTCTGTCTGTGTGTATATTCTGTGGAACCGTGATAATTGTCATTTGAAATAAACTTTTGTGTCCAATTGGTTGTGTAGAGTGAATATGGGTCCGTTGAATGTGGTTGTGTCCAAGAAATTAACCAAATTGTGATGACTTATGGATTTACATTTTATACAGCGATTATGCTTGTTAAGATGTACAAAAACATTACAAATTCCTCCTCCTCAAATATAAATAAATAAATCAAGTTTTTAATTGCTTGGATGTCGTCTTGTGTATCAATCTTAGTATAAAGGCTGTCCACATCAATTGTGAATAGAAAAGAGCGGACCTTGTGTGTAAAGTCCGGATCCTGGCATTGGACTCTGTTCTGAGTTGGTGTGTTTGGATTGTTGTTTGACTTACGGATGGGCTGCTGATACCGCCACGGTCGGTAGTTATTCCAGCCTTTATTGCGGATGATGTACGGGCGCTGGTTAGATGATGAGCCGGCGGTCACACGCGGGCGTCCTCCGTCATACCAGCCGGTGCGCATCTGGCCGCGCGGCGCTGCTACAAAGTCTTCGGGGACTGTTGGATAACCACGGCGGGACTGCTGGTCAGCTCTGGTCAATTGTGAATGTTTGTGAAAGACAACATTGTTTATTTTGACCACCGTATGTAGTTACAGTGAAAAATGTAACAAGTGTTCATCTTGTCTCATTTTGTGCTTGTCTCGCTCATATAGCGTCATTTTGCCAGGAAAATCAAAGGAAAGTCAATATTTAAGATCATTTCTTTTTCTGTGTCAAACTGTCTTAGAATGACAATCCCACTTTAGAAACATCAATTGTGCATGTTTTTGAAGGACAACATGATTTATTTTGACTTGGTGTTGAGTTACTGTGAAAAATGCAACACGTCTCATTTTGTGCTTGTCTCGCTCGTACAGTTTGAGATTGACAGTGAAATCAGATGAATGTCACTATTTAAAACTCAGCTGTTGCTATGTGTCAAACTGTCTTCGAATGACAATTCCCCTCCCCAGGGCCGTGGACCATTTTGGTTTACACTCCAGGGTCAGGGCATGTACTGGATCCCAGTCAGGGGAGACAAATGCTGGAAAACATGCCGGTCAGTATTCTTTTGTTCTACAATATTGTATTTATGACATGCAATCTGTACATGTATTGTCAGGCTTGTTTCTCCCACATATCTTTTGCCACATTATTTACAAATCACCATATACACACATTTTTGAAAGAAATATTCACCTGTCTGGCGCTTTTAAACCCCTCTTATTCGCGCAAGTCGTCTAGCAATCCTTGTCGTTCGAAATAATTCCAAAAATGGCCCTGGAGTGCCCTCTGCTGGATAAAGCCGAGAACAGCACTTTGGTGGCTTGTTTAAAATCCTCTGTCTGTGTGTATATTCTGTGGAACCGTGATAATTGTCATTTGAAATAAACTTTTGTGTCCAATTGGTTGTGTAGAGTGAATATGGGTCTGTTGAATGTGGTTGTGTCCAAGAAATTAACCAAATTGTGATGACTTATGGATTTACATTTTATACAGCGATTATGCTTGTTAAGATGTACAAAAACATTACAAATTCCTCCTCCTCAAATATAAATAAATAAATAAATAAATCAAGTTTTTAATTGCTTGGATGTCGTCTTGTGTATCAATCTTAGTATAAAGGCTGTCCACATCAATTGTGAATAGAAAAGAGCGGACCTTGTGTGTAAAGTCCGGATCCTGGCATTGGACTCTGTTCTGAGCTGGTGTGTTTGGATTGTTGTTTGACTTACGGATGGGCTGCTGATACCGCCACGGTCGGTAGTTATTCCAGCCTTTATTGCGGATGATGTACGGGCGCTGGTTAGATGATGAGCCGGCGGTCACACGCAGGCGTCCTCCGTCATACCAGCCGGTGCGCATGTGGCCGCGCGGCGCTGCTACAAAAGTCTTCGGGGACTGTTGGATAACCACGGTGGGACTGCTGGTCAGCTCTGGTCAATTGTGAATGTTTGTGAAAGACAACATTGTTTATTTTGACCACCGTATGTAGTTACAGTGAAAAATGTAACAAGTGTTCATCTTGTCTCATTTTGTGCTTGTCTCGCTCATATAGCGTCATTTTGCCAGGAAAATCAAAGGAAAGTCAATATTTAAGATTCATTTCTTTTTCTGTGTCAAACTGTCTTAGAATGACAATCCCACTTTAGAAACATCAATTGTGCATGTTTTTGAAGGACAACATGATTTATTTTGACTTGGTGTTGAGTTACTGTGAAAAATGCAACACGTCTCATTTTGTGCTTGTCTCGCTCGTACAGTTTGAGATTGACAGTGAAATCAGATGAATGTCACTATTTGAAACTCAGCTGTTGTTATGTGTCAAACTGTCTTGGAATGACAATTCCCCTCCCCAGGGCCGTGGACCATTTTGGTTTACACTCCAGGGTCAGGGCATGTACTGGATCCCAGTCAGGGGAGACAAATGCTGGAAAACATGCCGGTCAGTATTCTTTTGTTCTACAATATTGTATTTATGACATGCAATCTGTACATGTATTGTCAGGCTTGTTTCTCCCACATATCTTTTGCCACATTATTTACAAATCACCATATACACACATTTTTGAAAGAAATATTCCCCTGTCTGGCGCTTTTAAACCCCTCTTATTCGCGCAAGTTGTCTAGCAATCCTTGTCGTTCGAAATAATTCCAAAAATGGCCCTGGAGTGCCCTCTGCTGGATAAAGCCGAGAACAGCACTTTGGTGGCTTGTTTAAAATCCTCTGTCTGTGTGTATATTCTGTGGAACCGTGATAATTGTCATTTGAAATAAACTTTTGTGTCCAATTGGTTGTGTAGAGTGAATATGGGTCCGTTGAATGTGGTTGTGTCCAAGAAATTAACCAAATTGTGATGACTTATGGATTTACATTTTATACAGCGATTATGCTTGTTAAGATGTACAAAAACATTACAAATTCCTCCTCCTCAAATATAAATAAATAAATCAAGTTTTTAATTGCTTGGATGTCGTCTTGTGTATCAATCTTAGTATAAAGGCTGTCCACATCAATTGTGAATAGAAAAGAGCGGACCTTGTGTGTAAAGTCCGGATCCTGGCATTGGACTCTGTTCTGAGCTGGTGTGTTTGGATTGTTGTTTGACTTACGGATGGGCTGCTGATACCGCCACGGTCGGTAGTTATTCCAGCCTTTATTGCGGATGATGTACGGGCGCTGGTTAGATGATGAGCCGGCGGTCACACGCGGGCGTCCTCCGTCATACCAGCCGGTGCGCATCTGGCCGCGCGGCGCTGCTACAAAGTCTTCGGGGACTGTTGGATAACCACGGCGGGACTGCTGGTCAGCTCTGGTCAATTGTGAATGTTTGTGAAAGACAACATTGTTTATTTTGACCACCGTATGTAGTTACAGTGAAAAATGTAACAAGTGTTCATCTTGTCTCATTTTGTGCTTGTCTCGCTCATATAGCGTCATTTTGCCAGGAAAATCAAAGGAAAGTCAATATTTAAGATCATTTCTTTTTCTGTGTCAAACTGTCTTAGAATGACAATCCCACTTTAGAAACATCAATTGTGCATGTTTTTGAAGGACAACATGATTTATTTTGACTTGGTGTTGAGTTACTGTGAAAAATGCAACACGTCTCATTTTGTGCTTGTCTCGCTCGTACAGTTTGAGATTGACAGTGAAATCAGATGAATGTCACTATTTAAAACTCAGCTGTTGCTATGTGTCAAACTGTCTTCGAATGACAATTCCCCTCCCCAGGGCCGTGGACCATTTTGGTTTACACTCCAGGGTCAGGGCATGTACTGGATCCCAGTCAGGGGAGACAAATGCTGGAAAACATGCCGGTCAGTATTCTTTTGTTCTACAATATTGTATTTATGACATGCAATCTGTACATGTATTGTCAGGCTTGTTTCTCCCACATATCTTTTGCCACATTATTTACAAATCACCATATACACACATTTTTGAAAGAAATATTCACCTGTCTGGCGCTTTTAAACCCCTCTTATTCGCGCAAGTCGTCTAGAAATCCTTGTCGTTCGAAATAATTCCAAAAATGGCCCTGGAGTGCCCTCTGCTGGATAAAGCCGAGAACAGCACTTTGGTGGCTTGTTTAAAATCCTCTGTCTGTGTGTATATTCTGTGGAACCGTGATAATTGTCATTTGAAATAAACTTTTGTGTCCAACTGGTTGTGTAGAGTGAATATGGGTCCGTTGAATGTGCTTGTGTCCAAGAAATTAACCAAATTGTGATGACTTATGGATTTACATTTTATACAGCGATTATGCTTGTTAAGATGTACAAAAACATTACAAATTCCTCCTCCTCAAATATAAATAAATAAATCCAGTTTTTAATTGCTTGGATGTCGTCTTGTGTATCAATCTTAGTATAAAGGCTGTCCACATCAATTGTGAATAGAAAAGAGCGGACCTTGTGTGTAAAGTCCGGATCCTGGCATTGGACTCTGTTCTGAGCTGGTGTGTTTGGATTGTTGTTTGACTTACGGATGGGCTGCTGATACCGCCACGGTCGGTAGTTATTCCAGCCTTTATTGCGGATGATGTACGGGCGCTGGTTAGATGATGAGCCGGCGGTCACACGCGGGCGTCCTCCGTCATACCAACCGGTGCGCATCTGGCCGCGCGGCGCTGCTACAAAAGTCTTCGGGGACTGTTGGATAACCACGGCGGGACTGCTGGTCAGCTCTGGTCAATTGTGAATGTTTGTGAAAGACAACATTGTTTATTTTGACCACCGTATGTAGTCACTGTGAAAAATGTAACAAGTGTTCATCTTGTCTCATTTTGTGCTTGTCTCGCTCATATAGCGTCATTTTGCCAGGAAAATCAAAGGAAAGTCAATATTTAAGATCATTTCTTTTTCTGTGTCAAACTGTCTTAGAATGACAATCCCACTTTAGAAACATCAATTGTGCATGTTTTTGAAGGACAACATGATTTATTTTGACTTGGTGTTGAGTTACTGTGAAAAATGCAACACGTCTCATTTTGTGCTTGTCTCGCTCGTACAGTTTGAGATTGACAGTGAAATCAGATGAATGTCACTATTTAAAACTCAGCTGTTGTTATGCGTCAAACTGTCTTCGAAAGACAATTCCCCTCCCCACCCTCTGCTCTCCTCCTCGACACTTTCATTAAGGCCGTGTGGATATGCTGTTCCTGATTAATTAACCCAATCTCTCTCAGCTCTTCTTCTCTGGGCCGTGGACCATTTTGGTTTACACTCCAGGGTCAGGGCATGTACTGGATCCCAGTCAGGGGAGACAAATGCTGGAAAACATGCCGGTCAGTATTCTTTTGTTCTACAATATTGTATTTATGACATGCAATCTGTACATGTATTGTCAGGCTTGTTTCTCCCACATATCTTTTGCCACATTATTTACAAATCACCATATACACACATTTTTGAAAGAAATATTCACCTGTCTGGCGCTTTTAAACCCCTCTTATTCGCGCAAGTCGTCTAGCAATCCTTGTCGTTCGAAATAATTCCAAAAATGGCCCTGGAGTGCCCTCTGCTGGATAAAGCCGAGAACAGCACTTTGGTGGCTTGTTTAAAATCCTCTGTCTGTGTGTATATTCTGTGGAACCGTGATAATTGTCATTTGAAATAAACTTTTGTGTCCAACTGGTTGTGTAGAGTGAATATGGGTCCGTTGAATGTGCTTGTGTCCAAGAAATTAACCAAATTGTGATGACTTATGGATTTACATTTTATACAGCGATTATGCTTGTTAAGATGTACAAAAACATTACAAATTCCTCCTCCTCAAATATAAATAAATAAATCCAGTTTTTAATTGCTTGGATGTCGTCTTGTGTATCAATCTTAGTATAAAGGCTGTCCACATCAATTGTGAATAGAAAAGAGCGGACCTTGTGTGTAAAGTCCGGATCCTGGCATTGGACTCTGTTCTGAGCTGGTGTGTTTGGATTGTTGTTTGACTTACGGATGGGCTGCTGATACCGCCACGGTCGGTAGTTATTCCAGCCTTTATTGCGGATGATGTACGGGCGCTGGTTAGATGATGAGCCGGCGGTCACACGCGGGCGTCCTCCGTCATACCAACCGGTGCGCATCTGGCCGCGCGGCGCTGCTACAAAAGTCTTCGGGGACTGTTGGATAACCACGGCGGGACTGCTGGTCAGCTCTGGTCAATTGTGAATGTTTGTGAAAGACAACATTGTTTATTTTGACCACCGCATGTAGTCACTGTGAAAAATGTAACAAGTGTTCATCTTGTCTCATTTTGTGCTTGTCTCGCTCATATAGCGTCATTTTGCCAGGAAAATCAAAGGAAAGTCAATATTTAAGATCATTTCTTTTTCTGTGTCAAACTGTCTTAGAATGACAATCCCACTTTAGAAACATCAATTGTGCATGTTTTTGAAGGACAACATGATTTATTTTGACTTGGTGTTGAGTTACTGTGAAAAATGCAACACGTCTCATTTTGTGCTTGTCTCGCTCGTACAGTTTGAGATTGACAGTGAAATCAGATGAATGTCACTATTTAAAACTCAGCTGTTGCTATGTGTCAAACTGTCTTCGAATGACAATTCCCCTCCCCAGGGCCGTGGACCATTTTGGTTTACACTCCAGGGTCAGGGCATGTACTGGATCCCAGTCAGGGGAGACAAATGCTGGAAAACATGCCGGTCAGTATTCTTTTGTTCTACAATATTGTATTTATGACATGCAATCTGTACATGTATTGTCAGGCTTGTTTCTCCCACATATCTTTTGCCACATTATTTACAAATCACCATATACACACATTTTTGAAAGAAATATTCCCCTGTCTGGCGCTTTTAAACCCCTCTTATTCGCGCAAGTCGTCTAGCAATCCTTGTCGTTCGAAATAATTCCAAATATGGCCCTGGAGTGCCCTCTGCTGGATAAAGCCGAGAACAGCACTTTGGTGGCTTGTTTAAAATCCTCTGTCTGTGTGTATATTCTGTGGAACCGGGATAATTGTCATTTGAAATAAACTTTTTTGTCCAATTGGTTGTGTAGAGTGAATATGGGTCCGTTGAATGTGGTTGTGTCCAAGAAATTAACCAAATTGTGATGACTTATGGATTTACATTTTATACAGCGATTATGCTTGTTAAGATGTACAAAAACATTACAAATTCCTCCTCCTCAAATATAAATAAATAAATAAATAAATCAAGTTTTTAATTGCTTGGATGTCGTCTTGTGTATCAATCTTAGTATAAAGGCTGTCCACATCAATTGTGAATAGAAAAGAGCGGACCTTGTGTGTAAAGTCCGGATCCTGGCATTGGACTCTGTTCTGAGCTGGTGTGTTTGGATTGTTGTTTGACTTACGGATGGGCTGCTGATACCGCCACGGTCGGTAGTTATTCCAGCCTTTATTGCGGATGATGTACGGGCGCTGGTTAGATGATGAGCCGGCGGTCACACGCGGGCGTCCTCCGTCATACCAACCGGTGCGCATCTGGCCGCGCGGCGCTGCTACAAAAGTCTTCGGGGACTGTTGGATAACCACGGCGGGACTGCTGGTCAGCTCTGGTCAATTGTGAATGTTTGTGAAAGACAACATTGTTTATTTTGACCACCGTATGTAGTCACTGTGAAAAATGTAACAAGTGTTCATCTTGTCTCATTTTGTGCTTGTCTCGCTCATATAGCGTCATTTTGCCAGGAAAATCAAAGGAAAGTCAATATTTAAGATCATTTCTTTTTCTGTGTCAAACTGTCTTAGAATGACAATCCCACTTTAGAAACATCAATTGTGCATGTTTTTGAAGGACAACATGATTTATTTTGACTTGGTGTTGAGTTACTGTGAAAAATGCAACACGTCTCATTTTGTGCTTGTCTCGCTCGTACAGTTTGAGATTGACAGTGAAATCAGATGAATGTCACTATTTAAAACTCAGCTGTTGCTATGTGTCAAACTGTCTTCGAATGACAATTCCCCTCCCCAGGGCCGTGGACCATTTTGGTTTACACTCCAGGGTCAGGGCATGTACTGGATCCCAGTCAGGGGAGACAAATGCTGGAAAACATGCCGGTCAGTATTCTTTTGTTCTACAATATTGTATTTATGACATGCAATCTGTACATGTATTGTCAGGCTTGTTTCTCCCACATATCTTTTGCCACATTATTTACAAATCACCATATACACACATTTTTGAAAGAAATATTCCCCTGTCTGGCGCTTTTAAACCCCTCTTATTCGCGCAAGTCGTCTAGCAATCCTTGTCGTTCGAAATAATTCCAAATATGGCCCTGGAGTGCCCTCTGCTGGATAAAGCCGAGAACAGCACTTTGGTGGCTTGTTTAAAATCCTCTGTCTGTGTGTATATTCTGTGGAACCGGGATAATTGTCATTTGAAATAAACTTTTTTGTCCAATTGGTTGTGTAGAGTGAATATGGGTCCGTTGAATGTGGTTGTGTCCAAGAAATTAACCAAATTGTGATGACTTATGGATTTACATTTTATACAGCGATTATGCTTGTTAAGATGTACAAAAACATTACAAATTCCTCCTCCTCAAATATAAATAAATAAATAAATAAATCAAGTTTTTAATTGCTTGGATGTCGTCTTGTGTATCAATCTTAGTATAAAGGCTGTCCACATCAATTGTGAATAGAAAAGAGCGGACCTTGTGTGTAAAGTCCGGATCCTGGCATTGGACTCTGTTCTGAGCTGGTGTGTTTGGATTGTTGTTTGACTTACGGATGGGCTGCTGATACCGCCACGGTCGGTAGTTATTCCAGCCTTTATTGCGGATGATGTACGGGCGCTGGTTAGATGATGAGCCGGCGGTCACACGCGGGCGTCCTCCGTCATACCAGCCGGTGCGCATGTGGCCGCGCGACGCTGCTACAAAAGTCTTCGGGGACTGTTGGATAACCACGGCGGGACTGCTGGTCAGCTCTGGTCAATTGTGAATGTTTGTGAAAGACAACATTGTTTATTTTGACCACCGTATGTAGTTACAGTGAAAAATGTAACAAGTGTTCATCTTGTCTCATTTTGTGCTTGTCTCGCTCATATAGCGTCATTTTGCCAGGAAAATCAAAGGAAAGTCAATATTTAAGATCATTTCTTTTTCTGTGTCAAACTGTCTTAGAATGACAATCCCACTTTAGAAACATCAATTGTGCATGTTTTTGAAGGACAACATGATTTATTTTGACTTGGTGTTGAGTTACTGTGAAAAATGCAACACGTCTCATTTTGTGCTTGTCTCGCTCGTACAGTTTGAGATTGACAGTGAAATCAGATGAATGTCACTATTTAAAACTCAGCTGTTGCTATGTGTCAAACTGTCTTCGAATGACAATTCCCCTCCCCAGGGCCGTGGACCATTTTGGTTTACACTCCAGGGTCAGGGCATGTACTGGATCCCAGTCAGGGGAGACAAATGCTGGAAAACATGCCGGTCAGTATTCTTTTGTTCTACAATATTGTATTTATGACATGCAATCTGTACATGTATTGTCAGGCTTGTTTCTCCCACATATCTTTTGCCACATTATTTACAAATCACCATATACACACATTTTTGAAAGAAATATTCCCCTGTCTGGCGCTTTTAAACCCCTCTTATTCGCGCAAGTCGTCTAGCAATCCTTGTCGTTCGAAATAATTCCAAATATGGCCCTGGAGTGCCCTCTGCTGGATAAAGCCGAGAACAGCACTTTGGTGGCTTGTTTAAAATCCTCTGTCTGTGTGTATATTCTGTGGAACCGGGATAATTGTCATTTGAAATAAACTTTTTTGTCCAATTGGTTGTGTAGAGTGAATATGGGTCCGTTGAATGTGGTTGTGTCCAAGAAATTAACCAAATTGTGATGACTTATGGATTTACATTTTATACAGCGATTATGCTTGTTAAGATGTACAAAAACATTACAAATTCCTCCTCCTCAAATATAAATAAATAAATAAATAAATCCAGTTTTTAATTGCTTGGATGTCGTCTTGTGTATCAATCTTAGTATAAAGGCTGTCCACATCAATTGTGAATAGAAAAGAGCGGACCTTGTGTGTAAAGTCCGGATCCTGGCATTGGACTCTGTTCTGAGCTGGTGTGTTTGGATTGTTGTTTGACTTACGGATGGGCTGCTGATACCGCCACGGTCGGTAGTTATTCCAGCCTTTATTGCGGATGATGTACGGGCGCTGGTTAGATGATGAGCCGGCGGTCACACGCGGGCGTCCTCCGTCATACCAACCGGTGCGCATCTGGCCGCGCGGCGCTGCTACAAAAGTCTTCGGGGACTGTTGGATAACCACGGCGGGACTGCTGGTCAGCTCTGGTCAATTGTGAATGTTTGTGAAAGACAACATTGTTTATTTTGACCACCGTATGTAGTCACTGTGAAAAATGTAACAAGTGTTCATCTTGTCTCATTTTGTGCTTGTCTCGCTCATATAGCGTCATTTTGCCAGGAAAATCAAAGGAAAGTCAATATTTAAGATCATTTCTTTTTCTGTGTCAAACTGTCTTAGAATGACAATCCCACTTTAGAAACATCAATTGTGCATGTTTTTGAAGGACAACATGATTTATTTTGACTTGGTGTTGAGTTACTGTGAAAAATGCAACACGTCTCATTTTGTGCTTGTCTCGCTCGTACAGTTTGAGATTGACAGTGAAATCAGATGAATGTCACTATTTAAAACTCAGCTGTTGCTATGTGTCAAACTGTCTTCGAATGACAATTCCCCTCCCCAGGGCCGTGGACCATTTTGGTTTACACTCCAGGGTCAGGGCATGTACTGGATCCCAGTCAGGGGAGACAAATGCTGGAAAACATGCCGGTCAGTATTCTTTTGTTCTACAATATTGTATTTATGACATGCAATCTGTACATGTATTGTCAGGCTTGTTTCTCCCACATATCTTTTGCCACATTATTTACAAATCACCATATACACACATTTTTGAAAGAAATATTCCCCTGTCTGGCGCTTTTAAACCCCTCTTATTCGCGCAAGTCGTCTAGCAATCCTTGTCGTTCGAAATAATTCCAAATATGGCCCTGGAGTGCCCTCTGCTGGATAAAGCCGAGAACAGCACTTTGGTGGCTTGTTTAAAATCCTCTGTCTGTGTGTATATTCTGTGGAACCGGGATAATTGTCATTTGAAATAAACTTTTTTGTCCAATTGGTTGTGTAGAGTGAATATGGGTCCGTTGAATGTGGTTGTGTCCAAGAAATTAACCAAATTGTGATGACTTATGGATTTACATTTTATACAGCGATTATGCTTGTTAAGATGTACAAAAACATTACAAATTCCTCCTCCTCAAATATAAATAAATAAATAAATAAATCAAGTTTTTAATTGCTTGGATGTCGTCTTGTGTATCAATCTTAGTATAAAGGCTGTCCACATCAATTGTGAATAGAAAAGAGCGGACCTTGTGTGTAAAGTCCGGATCCTGGCATTGGACTCTGTTCTGAGCTGGTGTGTTTGGATTGTTGTTTGACTTACGGATGGGCTGCTGATACCGCCACGGTCGGTAGTTATTCCAGCCTTTATTGCGGATGATGTACGGGCGCTGGTTAGATGATGAGCCGGCGGTCACACGCGGGCGTCCTCCGTCATACCAGCCGGTGCGCATGTGGCCGCGCGACGCTGCTACAAAAGTCTTCGGGGACTGTTGGATAACCACGGCGGGACTGCTGGTCAGCTCTGGTCAATTGTGAATGTTTGTGAAAGACAACATTGTTTATTTTGACCACCGTATGTAGTTACAGTGAAAAATGTAACAAGTGTTCATCTTGTCTCATTTTGTGCTTGTCTCGCTCATATAGCGTCATTTTGCCAGGAAAATCAAAGGAAAGTCAATATTTAAGATCATTTCTTTTTCTGTGTCAAACTGTCTTAGAATGACAATCCCACTTTAGAAACATCAATTGTGCATGTTTTTGAAGGACAACATGATTTATTTTGACTTGGTGTTGAGTTACTGTGAAAAATGCAACACGTCTCATTTTGTGCTTGTCTCGCTCGTACAGTTTGAGATTGACAGTGAAATCAGATGAATGTCACTATTTAAAACTCAGCTGTTGCTATGTGTCAAACTGTCTTCGAATGACAATTCCCCTCCCCAGGGCCGTGGACCATTTTGGTTTACACTCCAGGGTCAGGGCATGTACTGGATCCCAGTCAGGGGAGACAAATGCTGGAAAACATGCCGGTCAGTATTCTTTTGTTCTACAATATTGTATTTATGACATGCAATCTGTACATGTATTGTCAGGCTTGTTTCTCCCACATATCTTTTGCCACATTATTTACAAATCACCATATACACACATTTTTGAAAGAAATATTCCCCTGTCTGGCGCTTTTAAACCCCTCTTATTCGCGCAAGTCGTCTAGCAATCCTTGTCGTTCGAAATAATTCCAAATATGGCCCTGGAGTGCCCTCTGCTGGATAAAGCCGAGAACAGCACTTTGGTGGCTTGTTTAAAATCCTCTGTCTGTGTGTATATTCTGTGGAACCGGGATAATTGTCATTTGAAATAAACTTTTTTGTCCAATTGGTTGTGTAGAGTGAATATGGGTCCGTTGAATGTGGTTGTGTCCAAGAAATTAACCAAATTGTGATGACTTATGGATTTACATTTTATACAGCGATTATGCTTGTTAAGATGTACAAAAACATTACAAATTCCTCCTCCTCAAATATAAATAAATAAATAAATAAATCCAGTTTTTAATTGCTTGGATGTCGTCTTGTGTATCAATCTTAGTATAAAGGCTGTCCACATCAATTGTGAATAGAAAAGAGCGGACCTTGTGTGTAAAGTCCGGATCCTGGCATTGGACTCTGTTCTGAGCTGGTGTGTTTGGATTGTTGTTTGACTTACGGATGGGCTGCTGATACCGCCACGGTCGGTAGTTATTCCAGCCTTTATTGCGGATGATGTACGGGCGCTGGTTAGATGATGAGCCGGCGGTCACACGCGGGCGTCCTCCGTCATACCAACCGGTGCGCATCTGGCCGCGCGGCGCTGCTACAAAAGTCTTCGGGGACTGTTGGATAACCACGGCGGGACTGCTGGTCAGCTCTGGTCAATTGTGAATGTTTGTGAAAGACAACATTGTTTATTTTGACCACCGTATGTAGTCACTGTGAAAAATGTAACAAGTGTTCATCTTGTCTCATTTTGTGCTTGTCTCGCTCATATAGCGTCATTTTGCCAGGAAAATCAAAGGAAAGTCAATATTTAAGATCATTTCTTTTTCTGTGTCAAACTGTCTTAGAATGACAATCCCACTTTAGAAACATCAATTGTGCATGTTTTTGAAGGACAACATGATTTATTTTGACTTGGTGTTGAGTTACTGTGAAAAATGCAACACGTCTCATTTTGTGCTTGTCTCGCTCGTACAGTTTGAGATTGACAGTGAAATCAGATGAATGTCACTATTTAAAACTCAGCTGTTGCTATGTGTCAAACTGTCTTCGAATGACAATTCCCCTCCCCAGGGCCGTGGACCATTTTGGTTTACACTCCAGGGTCAGGGCATGTACTGGATCCCAGTCAGGGGAGACAAATGCTGGAAAACATGCCGGTCAGTATTCTTTTGTTCTACAATATTGTATTTATGACATGCAATCTGTACATGTATTGTCAGGCTTGTTTCTCCCACATATCTTTTGCCACATTATTTACAAATCACCATATACACACATTTTTGAAAGAAATATTCCCCTGTCTGGCGCTTTTAAACCCCTCTTATTCGCGCAAGTCGTCTAGCAATCCTTGTCGTTCGAAATAATTCCAAATATGGCCCTGGAGTGCCCTCTGCTGGATAAAGCCGAGAACAGCACTTTGGTGGCTTGTTTAAAATCCTCTGTCTGTGTGTATATTCTGTGGAACCGGGATAATTGTCATTTGAAATAAACTTTTTTGTCCAATTGGTTGTGTAGAGTGAATATGGGTCCGTTGAATGTGGTTGTGTCCAAGAAATTAACCAAATTGTGATGACTTATGGATTTACATTTTATACAGCGATTATGCTTGTTAAGATGTACAAAAACATTACAAATTCCTCCTCCTCAAATATAAATAAATAAATAAATAAATCAAGTTTTTAATTGCTTGGATGTCGTCTTGTGTATCAATCTTAGTATAAAGGCTGTCCACATCAATTGTGAATAGAAAAGAGCGGACCTTGTGTGTAAAGTCCGGATCCTGGCATTGGACTCTGTTCTGAGCTGGTGTGTTTGGATTGTTGTTTGACTTACGGATGGGCTGCTGATACCGCCACGGTCGGTAGTTATTCCAGCCTTTATTGCGGATGATGTACGGGCGCTGGTTAGATGATGAGCCGGCGGTCACACGCGGGCGTCCTCCGTCATACCAGCCGGTGCGCATGTGGCCGCGCGACGCTGCTACAAAAGTCTTCGGGGACTGTTGGATAACCACGGCGGGACTGCTGGTCAGCTCTGGTCAATTGTGAATGTTTGTGAAAGACAACATTGTTTATTTTGACCACCGTATGTAGTTACAGTGAAAAATGTAACAAGTGTTCATCTTGTCTCATTTTGTGCTTGTCTCGCTCATATAGCGTCATTTTGCCAGGAAAATCAAAGGAAAGTCAATATTTAAGATCATTTCTTTTTCTGTGTCAAACTGTCTTAGAATGACAATCCCACTTTAGAAACATCAATTGTGCATGTTTTTGAAGGACAACATGATTTATTTTGACTTGGTGTTGAGTTACTGTGAAAAATGCAACACGTCTCATTTTGTGCTTGTCTCGCTCGTACAGTTTGAGATTGACAGTGAAATCAGATGAATGTCACTATTTAAAACTCAGCTGTTGCTATGTGTCAAACTGTCTTCGAATGACAATTCCCCTCCCCAGGGCCGTGGACCATTTTGGTTTACACTCCAGGGTCAGGGCATGTACTGGATCCCAGTCAGGGGAGACAAATGCTGGAAAACATGCCGGTCAGTATTCTTTTGTTCTACAATATTGTATTTATGACATGCAATCTGTACATGTATTGTCAGGCTTGTTTCTCCCACATATCTTTTGCCACATTATTTACAAATCACCATATACACACATTTTTGAAAGAAATATTCCCCTGTCTGGCGCTTTTAAACCCCTCTTATTCGCGCAAGTCGTCTAGCAATCCTTGTCGTTCGAAATAATTCCAAATATGGCCCTGGAGTGCCCTCTGCTGGATAAAGCCGAGAACAGCACTTTGGTGGCTTGTTTAAAATCCTCTGTCTGTGTGTATATTCTGTGGAACCGGGATAATTGTCATTTGAAATAAACTTTTTTGTCCAATTGGTTGTGTAGAGTGAATATGGGTCCGTTGAATGTGGTTGTGTCCAAGAAATTAACCAAATTGTGATGACTTATGGATTTACATTTTATACAGCGATTATGCTTGTTAAGATGTACAAAAACATTACAAATTCCTCCTCCTCAAATATAAATAAATAAATAAATAAATCAAGTTTTTAATTGCTTGGATGTCGTCTTGTGTATCAATCTTAGTATAAAGGCTGTCCACATCAATTGTGAATAGAAAAGAGCGGACCTTGTGTGTAAAGTCCGGATCCTGGCATTGGACTCTGTTCTGAGCTGGTGTGTTTGGATTGTTGTTTGACTTACGGATGGGCTGCTGATACCGCCACGGTCGGTAGTTATTCCAGCCTTTATTGCGGATGATGTACGGGCGCTGGTTAGATGATGAGCCGGCGGTCACACGCGGGCGTCCTCCGTCATACCAGCCGGTGCGCATGTGGCCGCGCGGCGCTGCTACAAAAGTCTTCGGGGACTGTTGGATAACCACGGCGGGACTGCTGGTCAGCTCTGGTCAATTGTGAATGTTTGTGAAAGACAACATTGTTTATTTTGACCACCGTATGTAGTTACTGTGAAAAATGTAACAAGTCTTCATCTTGTCTCATTTTGTGCTTGTCTCGCTCATATAGCGTCATTTTGCCAGGAAAATCAAAGGAAAGTCAATATTTAAGATCATTTCTTTTTCTGTGTCAAACTGTCTTAGAATGACAATCCCACTTTAGAAACATCAATTGTGCATGTTTTTGAAGGACAACATGATTTATTTTGACTTGGTGTTGAGTTACTGTGAAAAATGCAACACGTCTCATTTTGTGCTTGTCTCGCTCGTACAGTTTGAGATTGACAGTGAAATCAGATGAATGTCACTATTTAAAACTCAGCTGTTGCTATGTGTCAAACTGTCTTCGAATGACAATTCCCCTCCCCAGGGCCGTGGACCATTTTGGTTTACACTCCAGGGTCAGGGCATGTACTGGATCCCAGTCAGGGGAGACAAATGCTGGAAAACATGCCGGTCAGTATTCTTTTGTTCTACAATATTGTATTTATGACATGCAATCTGTACATGTATTGTCAGGCTTGTTTCTCCCACATATCTTTTGCCACATTATTTACAAATCACCATATACACACATTTTTGAAAGAAATATTCCCCTGTCTGGCGCTTTTAAACCCCTCTTATTCGCGCAAGTCGTCTAGCAATCCTTGTCGTTCGAAACAATTCCAAATATGGCCCTGGAGTGCCCTCTGCTGGATAAAGCCGAGAACAGCACTTTGGTGGCTTGTTTAAAATCCTCTGTCTGTGTGTATATTCTGTGGAACCGGGATAATTGTCATTTGAAATAAACTTTTTTGTCCAATTGGTTGTGTAGAGTGAATATGGGTCCGTTGAATGTGGTTGTGTCCAAGAAATTAACCAAATTGTGATGACTTATGGATTTACATTTTATACAGCGATTATGCTTGTTAAGATGTACAAAAACATTACAAATTCCTCCTCCTCAAATATAAATAAATAAATCAAGTTTTTAATTGCTTGGATGTCGTCTTGTGTATCAATCTTAGTATAAAGGCTGTCCACATCAATTGTGAATAGAAAAGAGCGGACCTTGTGTGTAAAGTCCGGATCCTGGCATTGGACTCTGTTCTGAGCTGGTGTGTTTGGATTGTTGTTTGACTTACGGATGGGCTGCTGATACCGCCACGGTCGGTAGTTATTCCAGCCTTTATTGCGGATGATGTACGGGCGCTGGTTAGATGATGAGCCGGCGGTCACACGCGGGCGTCCTCCGTCATACCAGCCGGTGCGCATCTGGCCGCGCGGCGCTGCTACAAAAGTCTTCGGGGACTGTTGGATAACCACGGCGGGACTGCTGGTCAGCTCTGGTCAATTGTGAATGTTTGTGAAAGACAACATTGTTTATTTTGACCACCGTATGTAGTTACAGTGAAAAATGTAACAAGTGTTCATCTTGTCTCATTTTGTGCTTGTCTCGCTCATATAGCGTCATTTTGCCAGGAAAATCAAAGGAAAGTCAATATTTAAGATTCATTTCTTTTTCTGTGTCAAACTGTCTTAGAATGACAATCCCACTTTAGAAACATCAATTGTGCATGTTTTTGAAGGACAACGTGATTTATTTTGACTTGGTTACTGTGAAAAATGCAACACGTCTCATTTTGTGCTTGTCTCGCTCGTACAGTTTGAGATTGACAGTGAAATCAGATGAATGTCACTATTTAAAACTCAGCTGTTGTTATGTGTCAAACTGTCTTCGAATGACATTTCCCCTCCCCACCCTCTGCTCTCCTCCTCGACACTTTCATTACGGCCGTGTGGATATGCTGTTCCTGATTAATTAACCCAATCTCTCTCAGCTCTTCTTCTCTGGGCCGTGGACCATTTTGGTTTACACTCCAGGGTCAGGGCATGTACTGGATCCCAGTCAGGGGAGACAAATGCTGGAAAACATGCCGGTCAGTATTCTTTTGTTCTACAATATTGTATTTATGACATGCAATCTGTACATGTATTGTCAGGCTTGTTTCTCCCACATATCTTTTGCCACATTATTTACAAATCACCATATACACACATTTTTGAAAGAAATATTCCCCTGTCTGGCGCTTTTAAACCCCTCTTATTCGCGTAAGTCGTCTAGCAATCCTTGTCGTTCGAAATGATTCCAAATATGGCCCTGGAGTGCCCTCTGCTGGATAAAGCCGAGAACAGCACTTTGGTGGCTTGTTTAAAATCCTCTGTCTGTGTGTATATTCTGTGGAACCGGGATAATTGTCATTTGAAATAAACTTTTGTGTCCAATTGGTTGTGTAGAGTGAATATGGGTCTGTTGAATGTGGTTGTGTCCAAGAAATTAACCAAATTGTGATGACTTATGGATTTACATTTTATACAGCGATTATGCTTGTTAAGATGTACAAAAACATTACAAATTCCTCCTCCTCAAATATAAATAAATAAATAAATAAATCAAGTTTTTAATTGCTTGGATGTCGTCTTGTGTATCAATCTTAGTATAAAGGCTGTCCACATCAATTGTGAATAGAAAAGAGCGGACCTTGTGTGTAAAGTCCGGATCCTGGCATTGGACTCTGTTCTGAGCTGGTGTGTTTGGATTGTTGTTTGACTTACGGATGGGCTGCTGATACCGCCACGGTCGGTAGTTATTCCAGCCTTTATTGCGGATGATGTACGGGCGCTGGTTAGATGATGAGCCGGCGGTCACACGCGGGCGTCCTCCGTCATACCAGCCGGTGCGCATGTGGCCGCGCGGCGCTGCTACAAAAGTCTTCGGGGACTGTTGGATAACCACGGCGGGACTGCTGGTCAGCTCTGGTCAATTGTGAATGTTTGTGAAAGACAACATTGTTTATTTTGACCACCGTATGTAGTTACTGTGAAAAATGTAACAAGTGTTCATCTTGTCTCATTTTGTGCTTGTCTCGCTCATATAGCGTCATTTTGCCAGGAAAATCAAAGGAAAGTCAATATTTAAGATTCATTTCTTTTTCTGTGTCAAACTGTCTTAGAATGACAATCCCACTTTAGAAACATCAATTGTGCATGTTTTTGAAGGACAACATGATTTATTTTGACTTGGTGTTGAGTTAGTGTGAAAAATGCAACACGTCTCATTTTGTGCTTGTCTCGCTGGTACAGTTTGAGATTGACAGTGAAATCAGATGAATGTCACTATTTAAAACTCAGCTGTTGTTATGTGTCAAACTGTCTTCGAATGACAATTCCCCTCCCCAGGGCCGTGGACCATTTTGGTTTACACTCCAGGGTCAGGGCATGTACTGGATCCCAGTCAGGGGAGACAAATGCTGGAAAACATGCCGGTCAGTATTCTTTTGTTCTACAATATTGTATTTATGACATGCAATCTGTACATGTATTGTCAGGCTTGTTTCTCCCACATATCTTTTGCCACATTATTTACAAATCACCATATACACACATTTTTGAAAGAAATATTCCCCTGTCTGGCGCTTTTAAACCCCTCTTATTCGCGCAAGTCGTCTAGCAATCCTTGTCGTTCGAAATGATTCCAAATATGGCCCTGGAGTGCCCTCTGCTGGATAAAGCCGAGAACAGCACTTTGGTGGCTTGTTTAAAATCCTCTGTCTGTGTGTATATTCTGTGGAACCGTGATAATTGTCATTTGAAATAAACTTTTGTGTCCAATTGGTTGTGTAGAGTGAATATGGGTCCGTTGAATGTGCTTGTGTCCAAGAAATTAACCAAATTGTGATGACTTATGGATTTACATTTTATACAGCGATTATGCTTGTTAAGATGTACAAAAACATTACAAATTCCTCCTCCTCAAATATAAATAAATAAATCAAGTTTTTAATTGCTTGGATGTCGTCTTGTGTATCAATCTTAGTATAAAGGCTGTCCACATCAATTGTGAATAGAAAAGAGCGGACCTTGTGTGTAAAGTCCGGATCCTGGCATTGGACTCTGTTCTGAGCTGGTGTGTTTGGATTGTTGTTTGACTTACGGATGGGCTGCTGATACCGCCACGGTCGGTAGTTATTCCAGCCTTTATTGCGGATGATGTACGGGCGCTGGTTAGATGATGAGCCGGCGGTCACACGCGGGCGTCCTCCGTCATACCAGCCGGTGCGCATCTGGCCGCGCGGCGCTGCTACAAAGTCTTCGGGGACTGTTGGATAACCACGGCGGGACTGCTGGTCAGCTCTGGTCAATTGTGAATGTTTGTGAAAGACAACATTGTTTATTTTGACCACCGTATGTAGTTACAGTGAAAAATGTAACAAGTGTTCATCTTGTCTCATTTTGTGCTTGTCTCGCTCATATAGCGTCATTTTGCCAGGAAAATCAAAGGAAAGTCAATATTTAAGATCATTTCTTTTTCTGTGTCAAACTGTCTTAGAATGACAATCCCACTTTAGAAACATCAATTGTGCATGTTTTTGAAGGACAACATGATTTATTTTGACTTGGTGTTGAGTTACTGTGAAAAATGCAACACGTCTCATTTTGTGCTTGTCTCGCTCGTACAGTTTGAGATTGACAGTGAAATCAGATGAATGTCACTATTTAAAACTCAGCTGTTGCTATGTGTCAAACTGTCTTCGAATGACAATTCCCCTCCCCAGGGCCGTGGACCATTTTGGTTTACACTCCAGGGTCAGGGCATGTACTGGATCCCAGTCAGGGGAGACAAATGCTGGAAAACATGCCGGTCAGTATTCTTTTGTTCTACAATATTGTATTTATGACATGCAATCTGTACATGTATTGTCAGGCTTGTTTCTCCCACATATCTTTTGCCACATTATTTACAAATCACCATATACACACATTTTTGAAAGAAATATTCACCTGTCTGGCGCTTTTAAACCCCTCTTATTCGCGCAAGTCGTCTAGAAATCCTTGTCGTTCGAAATAATTCCAAAAATGGCCCTGGAGTGCCCTCTGCTGGATAAAGCCGAGAACAGCACTTTGGTGGCTTGTTTAAAATCCTCTGTCTGTGTGTATATTCTGTGGAACCGTGATAATTGTCATTTGAAATAAACTTTTGTGTCCAACTGGTTGTGTAGAGTGAATATGGGTCCGTTGAATGTGCTTGTGTCCAAGAAATTAACCAAATTGTGATGACTTATGGATTTACATTTTATACAGCGATTATGCTTGTTAAGATGTACAAAAACATTACAAATTCCTCCTCCTCAAATATAAATAAATAAATCCAGTTTTTAATTGCTTGGATGTCGTCTTGTGTATCAATCTTAGTATAAAGGCTGTCCACATCAATTGTGAATAGAAAAGAGCGGACCTTGTGTGTAAAGTCCGGATCCTGGCATTGGACTCTGTTCTGAGCTGGTGTGTTTGGATTGTTGTTTGACTTACGGATGGGCTGCTGATACCGCCACGGTCGGTAGTTATTCCAGCCTTTATTGCGGATGATGTACGGGCGCTGGTTAGATGATGAGCCGGCGGTCACACGCGGGCGTCCTCCGTCATACCAACCGGTGCGCATCTGGCCGCGCGGCGCTGCTACAAAAGTCTTCGGGGACTGTTGGATAACCACGGCGGGACTGCTGGTCAGCTCTGGTCAATTGTGAATGTTTGTGAAAGACAACATTGTTTATTTTGACCACCGTATGTAGTCACTGTGAAAAATGTAACAAGTGTTCATCTTGTCTCATTTTGTGCTTGTCTCGCTCATATAGCGTCATTTTGCCAGGAAAATCAAAGGAAAGTCAATATTTAAGATCATTTCTTTTTCTGTGTCAAACTGTCTTAGAATGACAATCCCACTTTAGAAACATCAATTGTGCATGTTTTTGAAGGACAACATGATTTATTTTGACTTGGTGTTGAGTTACTGTGAAAAATGCAACACGTCTCATTTTGTGCTTGTCTCGCTCGTACAGTTTGAGATTGACAGTGAAATCAGATGAATGTCACTATTTAAAACTCAGCTGTTGTTATGCGTCAAACTGTCTTCGAAAGACAATTCCCCTCCCCACCCTCTGCTCTCCTCCTCGACACTTTCATTAAGGCCGTGTGGATATGCTGTTCCTGATTAATTAACCCAATCTCTCTCAGCTCTTCTTCTCTGGGCCGTGGACCATTTTGGTTTACACTCCAGGGTCAGGGCATGTACTGGATCCCAGTCAGGGGAGACAAATGCTGGAAAACATGCCGGTCAGTATTCTTTTGTTCTACAATATTGTATTTATGACATGCAATCTGTACATGTATTGTCAGGCTTGTTTCTCCCACATATCTTTTGCCACATTATTTACAAATCACCATATACACACATTTTTGAAAGAAATATTCACCTGTCTGGCGCTTTTAAACCCCTCTTATTCGCGCAAGTCGTCTAGCAATCCTTGTCGTTCGAAATAATTCCAAAAATGGCCCTGGAGTGCCCTCTGCTGGATAAAGCCGAGAACAGCACTTTGGTGGCTTGTTTAAAATCCTCTGTCTGTGTGTATATTCTGTGGAACCGTGATAATTGTCATTTGAAATAAACTTTTGTGTCCAACTGGTTGTGTAGAGTGAATATGGGTCCGTTGAATGTGCTTGTGTCCAAGAAATTAACCAAATTGTGATGACTTATGGATTTACATTTTATACAGCGATTATGCTTGTTAAGATGTACAAAAACATTACAAATTCCTCCTCCTCAAATATAAATAAATAAATCAAGTTTTTAATTGCTTGGATGTCGTCTTGTGTATCAATCTTAGTATAAAGGCTGTCCACATCAATTGTGAATAGAAAAGAGCGGACCTTGTGTGTAAAGTCCGGATCCTGGCATTGGACTCTGTTCTGAGCTGGTGTGTTTGGATTGTTGTTTGACTTACGGATGGGCTGCTGATACCGCCACGGTCGGTAGTTATTCCAGCCTTTATTGCGGATGATGTACGGGCGCTGGTTAGATGATGAGCCGGCGGTCACACGCGGGCGTCCTCCGTCATACCAACCGGTGCGCATCTGGCCGCGCGGCGCTGCTACAAAAGTCTTCGGGGACTGTTGGATAACCACGGCGGGACTGCTGGTCAGCTCTGGTCAATTGTGAATGTTTGTGAAAGACAACATTGTTTATTTTGACCACCGTATGTAGTCACTGTGAAAAATGTAACAAGTGTTCATCTTGTCTCATTTTGTGCTTGTCTCGCTCATATAGCGTCATTTTGCCAGGAAAATCAAAGGAAAGTCAATATTTAAGATCATTTCTTTTTCTGTGTCAAACTGTCTTAGAATGACAATCCCACTTTAGAAACATCAATTGTGCATGTTTTTGAAGGACAACATGATTTATTTTGACTTGGTGTTGAGTTACTGTGAAAAATGCAACACGTCTCATTTTGTGCTTGTCTCGCTCGTACAGTTTGAGATTGACAGTGAAATCAGATGAATGTCACTATTTAAAACTCAGCTGTTGCTATGTGTCAAACTGTCTTCGAATGACAATTCCCCTCCCCAGGGCCGTGGACCATTTTGGTTTACACTCCAGGGTCAGGGCATGTACTGGATCCCAGTCAGGGGAGACAAATGCTGGAAAACATGCCGGTCAGTATTCTTTTGTTCTACAATATTGTATTTATGACATGCAATCTGTACATGTATTGTCAGGCTTGTTTCTCCCACATATCTTTTGCCACATTATTTACAAATCACCATATACACACATTTTTGAAAGAAATATTCCCCTGTCTGGCGCTTTTAAACCCCTCTTATTCGCGCAAGTCGTCTAGCAATCCTTGTCGTTCGAAATAATTCCAAATATGGCCCTGGAGTGCCCTCTGCTGGATAAAGCCGAGAACAGCACTTTGGTGGCTTGTTTAAAATCCTCTGTCTGTGTGTATATTCTGTGGAACCGGGATAATTGTCATTTGAAATAAACTTTTTTGTCCAATTGGTTGTGTAGAGTGAATATGGGTCCGTTGAATGTGGTTGTGTCCAAGAAATTAACCAAATTGTGATGACTTATGGATTTACATTTTATACAGCGATTATGCTTGTTAAGATGTACAAAAACATTACAAATTCCTCCTCCTCAAATATAAATAAATAAATAAATAAATCAAGTTTTTAATTGCTTGGATGTCGTCTTGTGTATCAATCTTAGTATAAAGGCTGTCCACATCAATTGTGAATAGAAAAGAGCGGACCTTGTGTGTAAAGTCCGGATCCTGGCATTGGACTCTGTTCTGAGCTGGTGTGTTTGGATTGTTGTTTGACTTACGGATGGGCTGCTGATACCGCCACGGTCGGTAGTTATTCCAGCCTTTATTGCGGATGATGTACGGGCGCTGGTTAGATGATGAGCCGGCGGTCACACGCGGGCGTCCTCCGTCATACCAGCCGGTGCGCATGTGGCCGCGCGACGCTGCTACAAAAGTCTTCGGGGACTGTTGGATAACCACGGCGGGACTGCTGGTCAGCTCTGGTCAATTGTGAATGTTTGTGAAAGACAACATTGTTTATTTTGACCACCGTATGTAGTTACAGTGAAAAATGTAACAAGTGTTCATCTTGTCTCATTTTGTGCTTGTCTCGCTCATATAGCGTCATTTTGCCAGGAAAATCAAAGGAAAGTCAATATTTAAGATCATTTCTTTTTCTGTGTCAAACTGTCTTAGAATGACAATCCCACTTTAGAAACATCAATTGTGCATGTTTTTGAAGGACAACATGATTTATTTTGACTTGGTGTTGAGTTACTGTGAAAAATGCAACACGTCTCATTTTGTGCTTGTCTCGCTCGTACAGTTTGAGATTGACAGTGAAATCAGATGAATGTCACTATTTAAAACTCAGCTGTTGCTATGTGTCAAACTGTCTTCGAATGACAATTCCCCTCCCCAGGGCCGTGGACCATTTTGGTTTACACTCCAGGGTCAGGGCATGTACTGGATCCCAGTCAGGGGAGACAAATGCTGGAAAACATGCCGGTCAGTATTCTTTTGTTCTACAATATTGTATTTATGACATGCAATCTGTACATGTATTGTCAGGCTTGTTTCTCCCACATATCTTTTGCCACATTATTTACAAATCACCATATACACACATTTTTGAAAGAAATATTCCCCTGTCTGGCGCTTTTAAACCCCTCTTATTCGCGCAAGTCGTCTAGCAATCCTTGTCGTTCGAAATAATTCCAAATATGGCCCTGGAGTGCCCTCTGCTGGATAAAGCCGAGAACAGCACTTTGGTGGCTTGTTTAAAATCCTCTGTCTGTGTGTATATTCTGTGGAACCGGGATAATTGTCATTTGAAATAAACTTTTTTGTCCAATTGGTTGTGTAGAGTGAATATGGGTCCGTTGAATGTGGTTGTGTCCAAGAAATTAACCAAATTGTGATGACTTATGGATTTACATTTTATACAGCGATTATGCTTGTTAAGATGTACAAAAACATTACAAATTCCTCCTCCTCAAATATAAATAAATAAATAAATAAATCAAGTTTTTAATTGCTTGGATGTCGTCTTGTGTATCAATCTTAGTATAAAGGCTGTCCACATCAATTGTGAATAGAAAAGAGCGGACCTTGTGTGTAAAGTCCGGATCCTGGCATTGGACTCTGTTCTGAGCTGGTGTGTTTGGATTGTTGTTTGACTTACGGATGGGCTGCTGATACCGCCACGGTCGGTAGTTATTCCAGCCTTTATTGCGGATGATGTACGGGCGCTGGTTAGATGATGAGCCGGCGGTCACACGCGGGCGTCCTCCGTCATACCAGCCGGTGCGCATGTGGCCGCGCGACGCTGCTACAAAAGTCTTCGGGGACTGTTGGATAACCACGGCGGGACTGCTGGTCAGCTCTGGTCAATTGTGAATGTTTGTGAAAGACAACATTGTTTATTTTGACCACCGTATGTAGTTACAGTGAAAAATGTAACAAGTGTTCATCTTGTCTCATTTTGTGCTTGTCTCGCTCATATAGCGTCATTTTGCCAGGAAAATCAAAGGAAAGTCAATATTTAAGATCATTTCTTTTTCTGTGTCAAACTGTCTTAGAATGACAATCCCACTTTAGAAACATCAATTGTGCATGTTTTTGAAGGACAACATGATTTATTTTGACTTGGTGTTGAGTTACTGTGAAAAATGCAACACGTCTCATTTTGTGCTTGTCTCGCTCGTACAGTTTGAGATTGACAGTGAAATCAGATGAATGTCACTATTTAAAACTCAGCTGTTGCTATGTGTCAAACTGTCTTCGAATGACAATTCCCCTCCCCAGGGCCGTGGACCATTTTGGTTTACACTCCAGGGTCAGGGCATGTACTGGATCCCAGTCAGGGGAGACAAATGCTGGAAAACATGCCGGTCAGTATTCTTTTGTTCTACAATATTGTATTTATGACATGCAATCTGTACATGTATTGTCAGGCTTGTTTCTCCCACATATCTTTTGCCACATTATTTACAAATCACCATATACACACATTTTTGAAAGAAATATTCCCCTGTCTGGCGCTTTTAAACCCCTCTTATTCGCGCAAGTCGTCTAGCAATCCTTGTCGTTCGAAATAATTCCAAATATGGCCCTGGAGTGCCCTCTGCTGGATAAAGCCGAGAACAGCACTTTGGTGGCTTGTTTAAAATCCTCTGTCTGTGTGTATATTCTGTGGAACCGTGATAATTGTCATTTGAAATAAACTTTTGTGTCCAACTGGTTGTGTAGAGTGAATATGGGTCCGTTGAATGTGCTTGTGTCCAAGAAATTAACCAAATTGTGATGACTTATGGATTTACATTTTATACAGCGATTATGCTTGTTAAGATGTACAAAAACATTACAAATTCCTCCTCCTCAAATATAAATAAATAAATCAAGTTTTTAATTGCTTGGATGTCGTCTTGTGTATCAATCTTAGTATAAAGGCTGTCCACATCAATTGTGAATAGAAAAGAGCGGACCTTGTGTGTAAAGTCCGGATCCTGGCATTGGACTCTGTTCTGAGCTGGTGTGTTTGGATTGTTGTTTGACTTACGGATGGGCTGCTGATACCGCCACGGTCGGTAGTTATTCCAGCCTTTATTGCGGATGATGTACGGGCGCTGGTTAGATGATGAGCCGGCAGTCACACGCGGGCGTCCTCCGTCATACCAGCCGGTGCGCATGTGGCCGCGCGACGCTGCTACAAAAGTCTTCGGGGACTGTTGGATAACCACGGCGGGACTGCTGGTCAGCTCTGGTCAATTGTGAATGTTTGTGAAAGACAACATTGTTTATTTTGACCACCGTATGTAGTTACAGTGAAAAATGTAACAAGTGTTCATCTTGTCTCATTTTGTGCTTGTCTCGCTCATATAGCGTCATTTTGCCAGGAAAATCAAAGGAAAGTCAATATTTAAGATCATTTCTTTTTCTGTGTCAAACTGTCTTAGAATGACAATCCCACTTTAGAAACATCAATTGTGCATGTTTTTGAAGGACAACATG
Organism: Chaetodon auriga; assembly: GCF_051107435.1. Classification (NCBI taxonomy): domain Eukaryota; kingdom Metazoa; phylum Chordata; class Actinopteri; order Chaetodontiformes; family Chaetodontidae; genus Chaetodon; species Chaetodon auriga. The sequence goes on along the minus strand of NW_027481986.1, from coordinate 213,786 downwards.
ATTTATTTTGACTTGGTGTTGAGTTACTGTGAAAAATGCAACACGTCTCATTTTGTGCTTGTCTCGCTCGTACAGTTTGAGATTGACAGTGAAATCAGATGAATGTCACTATTTAAAACTCAGCTGTTGCTATGTGTCAAACTGTCTTCGAATGACAATTCCCCTCCCCAGGGCCGTGGACCATTTTGGTTTACACTCCAGGGTCAGGGCATGTACTGGATCCCAGTCAGGGGAGACAAATGCTGGAAAACATGCCGGTCAGTATTCTTTTGTTCTACAATATTGTATTTATGACATGCAATCTGTACATGTATTGTCAGGCTTGTTTCTCCCACATATCTTTTGCCACATTATTTACAAATCACCATATACACACATTTTTGAAAGAAATATTCCCCTGTCTGGCGCTTTTAAACCCCTCTTATTCGCGCAAGTCGTCTAGCAATCCTTGTCGTTCGAAATAATTCCAAATATGGCCCTGGAGTGCCCTCTGCTGGATAAAGCCGAGAACAGCACTTTGGTGGCTTGTTTAAAATCCTCTGTCTGTGTGTATATTCTGTGGAACCGGGATAATTGTCATTTGAAATAAACTTTTTTGTCCAATTGGTTGTGTAGAGTGAATATGGGTCCGTTGAATGTGGTTGTGTCCAAGAAATTAACCAAATTGTGATGACTTATGGATTTACATTTTATACAGCGATTATGCTTGTTAAGATGTACAAAAACATTACAAATTCCTCCTCCTCAAATATAAATAAATAAATAAATAAATCAAGTTTTTAATTGCTTGGATGTCGTCTTGTGTATCAATCTTAGTATAAAGGCTGTCCACATCAATTGTGAATAGAAAAGAGCGGACCTTGTGTGTAAAGTCCGGATCCTGGCATTGGACTCTGTTCTGAGTTGGTGTGTTTGGATTGTTGTTTGACTTACGGATGGGCTGCTGATACCGCCACGGTCGGTAGTTATTCCAGCCTTTATTGCGGATGATGTACGGGCGCTGGTTAGATGATGAGCCGGCGGTCACACGCGGGCGTCCTCCGTCATACCAGCCGGTGCGCATGTGGCCGCGCGGCGCTGCTACAAAAGTCTTCGGGGACTGTTGGATAACCACGGCGGGACTGCTGGTCAGCTCTGGTCAATTGTGAATGTTTGTGAAAGACAACATTGTTTATTTTGACCACCGTATGTAGTTACTGTGAAAAATGTAACAAGTGTTCATCTTGTCTCATTTTGTGCTTGTCTCGCTCATATAGCGTCATTTTGCCAGGAAAATCAAAGGAAAGTCAATATTTAAGATCATTTCTTTTTCTGTGTCAAACTGTCTTAGAATGACAATCCCACTTTAGAAACATCAATTGTGCATGTTTTTGAAGGACAACATGATTTATTTTGACTTGGTGTTGAGTTACTGTGAAAAATGCAACACGTCTCATTTTGTGCTTGTCTCGCTCGTACAGTTTGAGATTGACAGTGAAATCAGATGAATGTCACTATTTAAAACTCAGCTGTTGCTATGTGTCAAACTGTCTTCGAATGACAATTCCCCTCCCCAGGGCCGTGGACCATTTTGGTTTACACTCCAGGGTCAGGGCATGTACTGGATCCCAGTCAGGGGAGACAAATGCTGGAAAACATGCCGGTCAGTATTCTTTTGTTCTACAATATTGTATTTATGACATGCAATCTGTACATGTATTGTCAGGCTTGTTTCTCCCACATATCTTTTGCCACATTATTTACAAATCACCATATACACACATTTTTGAAAGAAATATTCCCCTGTCTGGCGCTTTTAAACCCCTCTTATTCGCGCAAGTCGTCTAGCAATCCTTGTCGTTCGAAATAATTCCAAATATGGCCCTGGAGTGCCCTCTGCTGGATAAAGCCGAGAACAGCACTTTGGTGGCTTGTTTAAAATCCTCTGTCTGTGTGTATATTCTGTGGAACCGGGATAATTGTCATTTGAAATAAACTTTTTTGTCCAATTGGTTGTGTAGAGTGAATATGGGTCCGTTGAATGTGGTTGTGTCCAAGAAATTAACCAAATTGTGATGACTTATGGATTTACATTTTATACAGCGATTATGCTTGTTAAGATGTACAAAAACATTACAAATTCCTCCTCCTCAAATATAAATAAATAAATAAATAAATCAAGTTTTTAATTGCTTGGATGTCGTCTTGTGTATCAATCTTAGTATAAAGGCTGTCCACATCAATTGTGAATAGAAAAGAGCGGACCTTGTGTGTAAAGTCCGGATCCTGGCATTGGACTCTGTTCTGAGTTGGTGTGTTTGGATTGTTGTTTGACTTACGGATGGGCTGCTGATACCGCCACGGTCGGTAGTTATTCCAGCCTTTATTGCGGATGATGTACGGGCGCTGGTTAGATGATGAGCCGGCGGTCACACGCGGGCGTCCTCCGTCATACCAGCCGGTGCGCATGTGGCCGCGCGGCGCTGCTACAAAAGTCTTCGGGGACTGTTGGATAACCACGGCGGGACTGCTGGTCAGCTCTGGTCAATTGTGAATGTTTGTGAAAGACAACATTGTTTATTTTGACCACCGTATGTAGTTACTGTGAAAAATGTAACAAGTGTTCATCTTGTCTCATTTTGTGCTTGTCTCGCTCATATAGCGTCATTTTGCCAGGAAAATCAAAGGAAAGTCAATATTTAAGATCATTTCTTTTTCTGTGTCAAACTGTCTTAGAATGACAATCCCACTTTAGAAACATCAATTGTGCATGTTTTTGAAGGACAACATGATTTATTTTGACTTGGTGTTGAGTTACTGTGAAAAATGCAACACGTCTCATTTTGTGCTTGTCTCGCTCGTACAGTTTGAGATTGACAGTGAAATCAGATGAATGTCACTATTTAAAACTCAGCTGTTGCTATGTGTCAAACTGTCTTCGAATGACAATTCCCCTCCCCAGGGCCGTGGACCATTTTGGTTTACACTCCAGGGTCAGGGCATGTACTGGATCCCAGTCAGGGGAGACAAATGCTGGAAAACATGCCGGTCAGTATTCTTTTGTTCTACAATATTGTATTTATGACATGCAATCTGTACATGTATTGTCAGGCTTGTTTCTCCCACATATCTTTTGCCACATTATTTACAAATCACCATATACACACATTTTTGAAAGAAATATTCCCCTGTCTGGCGCTTTTAAACCCCTCTTATTCGCGCAAGTCGTCTAGCAATCCTTGTCGTTCGAAACAATTCCAAATATGGCCCTGGAGTGCCCTCTGCTGGATAAAGCCGAGAACAGCACTTTGGTGGCTTGTTTAAAATCCTCTGTCTGTGTGTATATTCTGTGGAACCGGGATAATTGTCATTTGAAATAAACTTTTTTGTCCAATTGGTTGTGTAGAGTGAATATGGGTCCGTTGAATGTGGTTGTGTCCAAGAAATTAACCAAATTGTGATGACTTATGGATTTACATTTTATACAGCGATTATGCTTGTTAAGATGTACAAAAACATTACAAATTCCTCCTCCTCAAATATAAATAAATAAATCAAGTTTTTAATTGCTTGGATGTCGTCTTGTGTATCAATCTTAGTATAAAGGCTGTCCACATCAATTGTGAATAGAAAAGAGCGGACCTTGTGTGTAAAGTCCGGATCCTGGCATTGGACTCTGTTCTGAGCTGGTGTGTTTGGATTGTTGTTTGACTTACGGATGGGCTGCTGATACCGCCACGGTCGGTAGTTATTCCAGCCTTTATTGCGGATGATGTACGGGCGCTGGTTAGATGATGAGCCGGCGGTCACACGCGGGCGTCCTCCGTCATACCAGCCGGTGCGCATCTGGCCGCGCGGCGCTGCTACAAAAGTCTTCGGGGACTGTTGGATAACCACGGCGGGACTGCTGGTCAGCTCTGGTCAATTGTGAATGTTTGTGAAAGACAACATTGTTTATTTTGACCACCGTATGTAGTTACAGTGAAAAATGTAACAAGTGTTCATCTTGTCTCATTTTGTGCTTGTCTCGCTCATATAGCGTCATTTTGCCAGGAAAATCAAAGGAAAGTCAATATTTAAGATTCATTTCTTTTTCTGTGTCAAACTGTCTTAGAATGACAATCCCACTTTAGAAACATCAATTGTGCATGTTTTTGAAGGACAACGTGATTTATTTTGACTTGGTTACTGTGAAAAATGCAACACGTCTCATTTTGTGCTTGTCTCGCTCGTACAGTTTGAGATTGACAGTGAAATCAGATGAATGTCACTATTTAAAACTCAGCTGTTGTTATGTGTCAAACTGTCTTCGAATGACATTTCCCCTCCCCACCCTCTGCTCTCCTCCTCGACACTTTCATTACGGCCATGTGGATATGCTGTTCCTGATTAATTAACCCAATCTCTCTCAGCTCTTCTTCTCTGGGCCGTGGACCATTTTGGTTTACACTCCAGGGTCAGGGCATGTACTGGATCCCAGTCAGGGGAGACAAATGCTGGAAAACATGCCGGTCAGTATTCTTTTGTTCTACAATATTGTATTTATGACATGCAATCTGTACATGTATTGTCAGGCTTGTTTCTCCCACATATCTTTTGCCATATTATTTACAAATCACCATATACACACATTTTTGAAAGAAATATTCCCCTGTCTGGCGCTTTTAAACCCCTCTTATTCGCGCAAGTCGTCTAGCAATCCTTGTCGTTCGAAATGATTCCAAATATGGCCCTGGAGTGCCCTCTGCTGGATAAAGCCGAGAACAGCACTTTGGTGGCTTGTTTAAAATCCTCTGTCTGTGTGTATATTCTGTGGAACCGGGATAATTGTCATTTGAAATAAACTTTTGTGTCCAATTGGTTGTGTAGAGTGAATATGGGTCTGTTGAATGTGGTTGTGTCCAAGAAATTAACCAAATTGTGATGACTTATGGATTTACATTTTATACAGTGATTATGCTTGTTAAGATGTACAAAAACATTACAAATTCCTCCTCCTCAAATATAAATAAATAAATAAATAAATCAAGTTTTTAATTGCTTGGATGTCGTCTTGTGTATCAATCTTAGTATAAAGGCTGTCCACATCAATTGTGAATAGAAAAGAGCGGACCTTGTGTGTAAAGTCCGGATCCTGGCATTGGACTCTGTTCTGAGCTGGTGTGTTTGGATTGTTGTTTGACTTACGGATGGGCTGCTGATACCGCCACGGTCGGTAGTTATTCCAGCCTTTATTGCGGATGATGTACGGGCGCTGGTTAGATGATGAGCCGGCGGTCACACGCGGGCGTCCTCCGTCATACCAGCCGGTGCGCATCTGGCCGCGCGGCGCTGCTACAAAAGTCTTCGGGGACTGTTGGATAACCACGGTGGGACTGCTGGTCAGCTCTGGTCAATTGTGAATGTTTGTGAAAGACAACATTGTTTATTTTGACCACCGTATGTAGTTACAGTGAAAAATGTAACAAGTGTTCATCTTGTCTCATTTTGTGCTTGTCTCGCTCATATAGCGTCATTTTGCCAGGAAAATCAAAGGAAAGTCAATATTTAAGATTCATTTCTTTTTCTGTGTCAAACTGTCTTAGAATGACAATCCCACTTTAGAAACATCAATTGTGCATGTTTTTGAAGGACAACATGATTTATTTTGACTTGGTGTTGAGTTACTGTGAAAAATGCAACACGTCTCATTTTGTGCTTGTCTCGCTCGTACAGTTTGAGATTGACAGTGAAATCAGATGAATGTCACTATTTAAAACTCAGCTGTTGTTATGTGTCAAACTGTCTTGGAATGACAATTCCCCTCCCCAGGGCCGTGGACCATTTTGGTTTACACTCCAGGGTCAGGGCATGTACTGGATCCCAGTCAGGGGAGACAAATGCTGGAAAACATGCCGGTCAGTATTCTTTTGTTCTACAATATTGTATTTATGACATGCAATCTGTACATGTATTGTCAGGCTTGTTTCTCCCACATATCTTTTGCCACATTATTTACAAATCACCATATACACACATTTTTGAAAGAAATATTCCCCTGTCTGGCGCTTTTAAACCCCTCTTATTCGCGTAAGTCGTCTAGCAATCCTTGTCGTTCGAAATGATTCCAAATATGGCCCTGGAGTGCCCTCTGCTGGATAAAGCCGAGAACAGCACTTTGGTGGCTTGTTTAAAATCCTCTGTCTGTGTGTATATTCTGTGGAACCGGGATAATTGTCATTTGAAATAAACTTTTGTGTCCAATTGGTTGTGTAGAGTGAATATGGGTCTGTTGAATGTGGTTGTGTCCAAGAAATTAACCAAATTGTGATGACTTATGGATTTACATTTTATACAGCGATTATGCTTGTTAAGATGTACAAAAACATTACAAATTCCTCCTCCTCAAATATAAATAAATAAATAAATAAATCAAGTTTTTAATTGCTTGGATGTCGTCTTGTGTATCAATCTTAGTATAAAGGCTGTCCACATCAATTGTGAATAGAAAAGAGCGGACCTTGTGTGTAAAGTCCGGATCCTGGCATTGGACTCTGTTCTGAGCTGGTGTGTTTGGATTGTTGTTTGACTTACGGATGGGCTGCTGATACCGCCACGGTCGGTAGTTATTCCAGCCTTTATTGCGGATGATGTACGGGCGCTGGTTAGATGATGAGCCGGCGGTCACACGCGGGCGTCCTCCGTCATACCAGCCGGTGCGCATCTGGCCGCGCGGCGCTGCTACAAAAGTCTTCGGGGACTGTTGGATAACCACGGTGGGACTGCTGGTCAGCTCTGGTCAATTGTGAATGTTTGTGAAAGACAACATTGTTTATTTTGACCACCGTATGTAGTTACAGTGAAAAATGTAACAAGTGTTCATCTTGTCTCATTTTGTGCTTGTCTCGCTCATATAGCGTCATTTTGCCAGGAAAATCAAAGGAAAGTCAATATTTAAGATTCATTTCTTTTTCTGTGTCAAACTGTCTTAGAATGACAATCCCACTTTAGAAACATCAATTGTGCATGTTTTTGAAGGACAACATGATTTATTTTGACTTGGTGTTGAGTTACTGTGAAAAATGCAACACGTCTCATTTTGTGCTTGTCTCGCTCGTACAGTTTGAGATTGACAGTGAAATCAGATGAATGTCACTATTTGAAACTCAGCTGTTGTTATGTGTCAAACTGTCTTGGAATGACAATTCCCCTCCCCAGGGCCGTGGACCATTTTGGTTTACACTCCAGGGTCAGGGCATGTACTGGATCCCAGTCAGGGGAGACAAATGCTGGAAAACATGCCGGTCAGTATTCTTTTGTTCTACAATATTGTATTTATGACATGCAATCTGTACATGTATTGTCAGGCTTGTTTCTCCCACATATCTTTTGCCACATTATTTACAAATCACCATATACACACATTTTTGAAAGAAATATTCCCCTGTCTGGCGCTTTCAAACCCCTCTTATTCGCGCAAGTCGTCTAGCAATCCTTGTCGTTCGAAATAATTCCAAATATGGCCCTGGAGTGCCCTCTGCTGGATAAAGCCGAGAACAGCACTTTGGTGGCTTGTTTAGAATCCTCTGTCTGTGTGTATATTCTGTGGAACCGTGATAACTGTCATTTGAAATAAACTTTTGTGTCCAATTGGTTGTGTAGAGTGAATATGGGTCCGTTGAATGTGGTTGTGTCCAAGAAATTAACCAAATTGTGATGACTTATGGATTTACATTTTATACAGCAATTATGCTTGTTAAGATGTACAAAAACATTACAAATTCCTCCTCCTCAAATATAAATAAATAAATCAAGTTTTTAATTGCTTGGATGTCGTCTTGTGTATCAATCTTAGTATAAAGGCTGTCCACATCAATTGTGAATAGAAAAGAGCGGACCTTGTGTGTAAAGTCCGGATCCTGGCATTGGACTCTGTTCTGAGCTGGTGTGTTTGGATTGTTGTTTGACTTACGGATGGGCTGCTGATACCGCCACGGTCGGTAGTTATTCCAGCCTTTATTGCGGATGATGTACGGGCGCTGGTTAGATGATGAGCCGGCGGTCACACGCGGGCGTCCTCCGTCATACCAGCCGGTGCGCATGTGGCCGCGCGGCGCTGCTACAAAAGTCTTCGGGGACTGTTGGATAACCACGGCGGGACTGCTGGTCAGCTCTGGTCAATTGTGAATGTTTGTGAAAGACAACATTGTTTATTTTGACCACCGTATGTAGTTACTGTGAAAAATGTAACAAGTGTTCATCTTGTCTCATTTTGTGCTTGTCTCGCTCATATAGCGTCATTTTGCCAGGAAAATCAAAGGAAAGTCAATATTTAAGATTCATTTCTTTTTCTGTGTCAAACTGTCTTAGAATGACAATCCCACTTTAGAAACATCAATTGTGCATGTTTTTGAAGGACAACATGATTTATTTTGACTTGGTGTTGAGTTAGTGTGAAAAATGCAACACGTCTCATTTTGTGCTTGTCTCGCTGGTACAGTTTGAGATTGACAGTGAAATCAGATGAATGTCACTATTTAAAACTCAGCTGTTGTTATGTGTCAAACTGTCTTCGAATGACAATTCCCCTCCCCAGGGCCGTGGACCATTTTGGTTTACACTCCAGGGTCAGGGCATGTACTGGATCCCAGTCAGGGGAGACAAATGCTGGAAAACATGCCGGTCAGTATTCTTTTGTTCTACAATATTGTATTTATGACATGCAATCTGTACATGTATTGTCAGGCTTGTTTCTCCCACATATCTTTTGCCACATTATTTACAAATCACCATATACACACATTTTTGAAAGAAATATTCCCCTGTCTGGCGCTTTTAAACCCCTCTTATTCACGCAAGTCGTCTAGCAATCCTTGTCGTTCGAAATGATTCCAAATATGGCCCTGGAGTGCCCTCTGCTGGATAAAGCCGAGAACAGCACTTTGGTGGCTTGTTTAAAATCCTCTGTCTGTGTGTATATTCTGTGGAACCGTGATAATTGTCATTTGAAATAAACTTTTGTGTCCAATTGGTTGTGTAGAGTGAATATGGGTCCGTTGAATGTGGTTGTGTCCAAGAAATTAACCAAATTGTGATGACTTATGGATTTACATTTTATACAGCGATTATGCTTGTTAAGATGTACAAAAACATTACAAATTCCTCCTTCTCAAATATAAATAAATAAATAAATAAATCCAGTTTTTAATTGCTTGGATGTCGTCTTGTGTATCAATCTTAGTATAAAGGCTGTCCACATCAATTGTGAATAGAAAAGAGCGGACCTTGTGTGTAAAGTCCGGATCCTGGCATTGGACTCTGTTCTGAGCTGGTGTGTTTGGATTGTTGTTTGACTTACGGATGGGCTGCTGATACCGCCACGGTCGGTAGTTATTCCAGCCTTTATTGCGGATGATGTACGGGCGCTGGTTAGATGATGAGCCGGCGGTCACACGCGGGCGTCCTCCGTCATACCAGCCGGTGCGCATGTGGCCGCGCGGCGCTGCTACAAAAGTCTTCGGGGACTGTTGGATAACCACGGCGGGACTGCTGGTCAGCTCTGGTCAATTGTGAATGTTTGTGAAAGACAACATTGTTTATTTTGACCACCGTATGTAGTTACTGTGAAAAATGTAACAAGTGTTCATCTTGTCTCATTTTGTGCTTGTCTCGCTCATATAGCGTCATTTTGCCAGGAAAATCAAAGGAAAGTCAATATTTAAGATTCATTTCTTTTTCTGTGTCAAACTGTCTTAGAATGACAATCCCACTTTAGAAACATCAATTGTGCATGTTTTTGAAGGACAACATGATTTATTTTGACTTGGTGTTGAGTTAGTGTGAAAAATGCAACACGTCTCATTTTGTGCTTGTCTCGCTGGTACAGTTTGAGATTGACAGTGAAATCAGATGAATGTCACTATTTAAAACTCAGCTGTTGTTATGTGTCAAACTGTCTTCGAATGACAATTCCCCTCCCCAGGGCCGTGGACCATTTTGGTTTACACTCCAGGGTCAGGGCATGTACTGGATCCCAGTCAGGGGAGACAAATGCTGGAAAACATGCCGGTCAGTATTCTTTTGTTCTACAATATTGTATTTATGACATGCAATCTGTACATGTATTGTCAGGCTTGTTTCTCCCACATATCTTTTGCCACATTATTTACAAATCACCATATACACACATTTTTGAAAGAAATATTCCCCTGTCTGGCGCTTTTAAACCCCTCTTATTCACGCAAGTCGTCTAGCAATCCTTGTCGTTCGAAATGATTCCAAATATGGCCCTGGAGTGCCCTCTGCTGGATAAAGCCGAGAACAGCACTTTGGTGGCTTGTTTAAAATCCTCTGTCTGTGTGTATATTCTGTGGAACCGTGATAATTGTCATTTGAAATAAACTTTTGTGTCCAATTGGTTGTGTAGAGTGAATATGGGTCCGTTGAATGTGGTTGTGTCCAAGAAATTAACCAAATTGTGATGACTTATGGATTTACATTTTATACAGCGATTATGCTTGTTAAGATGTACAAAAACATTACAAATTCCTCCTTCTCAAATATAAATAAATAAATAAATAAATCAAGTTTTTAATTGCTTGGATGTCGTCTTGTGTATCAATCTTAGTATAAAGGCTGTCCACATCAATTGTGAATAGAAAAGAGCGGACCTTGTGTGTAAAGTCCGGATCCTGGCATTGGACTCTGTTCTGAGCTGGTGTGTTTGGATTGTTGTTTGACTTACGGATGGGCTGCTGATACCGCCACGGTCGGTAGTTATTCCAGCCTTTATTGCGGATGATGTACGGGCGCTGGTTAGATGATGAGCCGGCGGTCACACGCGGGCGTCCTCCGTCATACCAGCCGGTGCGCATGTGGCCGCGCGGCGCTGCTACAAAAGTCTTCGGGGACTGTTGGATAACCACGGCGGGACTGCTGGTCAGCTCTGGTCAATTGTGAATGTTTGTGAAAGACAACATTGTTTATTTTGACCACCGTATGTAGTTACTGTGAAAAATGTAACAAGTGTTCATCTTGTCTCATTTTGTGCTTGTCTCGCTCATATAGCGTCATTTTGCCAGGAAAATCAAAGGAAAGTCAATATTTAAGATTCATTTCTTTTTCTGTGTCAAACTGTCTTAGAATGACAATCCCACTTTAGAAACATCAATTGTGCATGTTTTTGAAGGACAACATGATTTATTTTGACTTGGTGTTGAGTTAGTGTGAAAAATGCAACACGTCTCATTTTGTGCTTGTCTCGCTGGTACAGTTTGAGATTGACAGTGAAATCAGATGAATGTCACTATTTAAAACTCAGCTGTTGTTATGTGTCAAACTGTCTTCGAATGACAATTCCCCTCCCCAGGGCCGTGGACCATTTTGGTTTACACTCCAGGGTCAGGGCATGTACTGGATCCCAGTCAGGGGAGACAAATGCTGGAAAACATGCCGGTCAGTATTCTTTTGTTCTACAATATTGTATTTATGACATGCAATCTGTACATGTATTGTCAGGCTTGTTTCTCCCACATATCTTTTGCCACATTATTTACAAATCACCATATACACACATTTTTGAAAGAAATATTCCCCTGTCTGGCGCTTTTAAACCCCTCTTATTCACGCAAGTCGTCTAGCAATCCTTGTCGTTCGAAATGATTCCAAATATGGCCCTGGAGTGCCCTCTGCTGGATAAAGCCGAGAACAGCACTTTGGTGGCTTGTTTAAAATCCTCTGTCTGTGTGTATATTCTGTGGAACCGTGATAATTGTCATTTGAAATAAACTTTTGTGTCCAATTGGTTGTGTAGAGTGAATATGGGTCCGTTGAATGTGGTTGTGTCCAAGAAATTAACCAAATTGTGATGACTTATGGATTTACATTTTATACAGCGATTATGCTTGTTAAGATGTACAAAAACATTACAAATTCCTCCTTCTCAAATATAAATAAATAAATAAATAAATCAAGTTTTTAATTGCTTGGATGTCGTCTTGTGTATCAATCTTAGTATAAAGGCTGTCCACATCAATTGTGAATAGAAAAGAGCGGACCTTGTGTGTAAAGTCCGGATCCTGGCATTGGACTCTGTTCTGAGCTGGTGTGTTTGGATTGTTGTTTGACTTACGGATGGGCTGCTGATACCGCCACGGTCGGTAGTTATTCCAGCCTTTATTGCGGATGATGTACGGGCGCTGGTTAGATGATGAGCCGGCGGTCACACGCGGGCGTCCTCCGTCATACCAGCCGGTGCGCATCTGGCCGCGCGGCGCTGCTACAAAAGTCTTCGGGGACTGTTGGATAACCACGGCGGGACTGCTGGTCAGCTCTGGTCAATTGAGAATGTTTGTGAAAGACAACATTGTTTATTTTGACCACCGTATGTAGTTACTGTGAAAAATGTAACAAGTGTTCATCTTGTCTCATTTTGTGCTTGTCTCGCTCATATAGCGTCATTTTGCCAGGAAAATCAAAGGAAAGTCAATATTTAAGATTCATTTCTTTTTCTGTGTCAAACTGTCTTAGAATGACAATCCCACTTTAGAAACATCAATTGTGCATGTTTTTGAAGGACAACATGATTTATTTTGACTTGGTGTTGAGTTACTGTGAAAAATGCAACACGTCTCATTTTGTGCTTGTCTCGCTCGTACAGTTTGAGATTGACAGTGAAATCAGATGAATGTCACTATTTAAAACTCAGCTGTTGTTATGTGTCAAACTGTCTTCGAATGACAATTCCCCTCCCCAGGGCCGTGGACCATTTTGGTTTACACTCCAGGGTCAGGGCATGTACTGGATCCCAGTCAGGGGAGACAAATGCTGGAAAACATGCCGGTCAGTATTCTTTTGTTCTACAATATTGTATTTATGACATGCAATCTGTACATGTATTGTCAGGCTTGTTTCTCCCACATATCTTTTGCCACATTATTTACAAATCACCATATACACACATTTTTGAAAGAAATATTCCCCTGTCTGGCGCTTTTAAACCCCTCTTATTCACGCAAGTCGTCTAGCAATCCTTGTCGTTCGAAATAATTCCAAATATGGCCCTGGAGTGCCCTCTGCTGGATAAAGCCGAGAACAGCACTTTGGTGGCTTGTTTAGAATCCTCTGTCTGTGTGTATATTCTGTGGAACCGTTGTTACGGCCGGCTCGTAGGCCGCAACAAATAAGGGAGATGCAAAGCGGGTGATTCCAAAAGTTAACAAAAGTTTATTAAATAGTGCAAACAAGGAAAAATGCTATGGGGTGTGGGAATCAGTGTCAGTACTGTGTGAGGGTGCATGGGTGTGATGTATAGTATGTGGTGCATGTTGTCAGTGCGAAACCAAAAACAATAACTCAAAAATCAAGGAACAGCATGGCGTGGTAAAGACCGGCGACAGCGTGGCAGCAGCCCGCTGCTGCTGCTGTGGTTGACGAGCACGAAACCCCCACCCGTGGACTGAGCAGGCAGGGTTAAGTAACCTGGGAACACTGGCCAGGTGTTCCCAGTTACCTAATGTCCTCCTAGCTCCACCCAGCCGAGCACCTGCAAGACAGAGCACACACACAGCATCCTCAAAGGACCAAGGCCCTGGGGCCGTCACCCCCCCCCCCATAAAGTCAGGGTCCCAAAGGGAACCCTGGCACAGACCAGTCCACTACTATCATTACCGCTATACTTCATGTTCACAACCATAACCATAACTGCCTTTTTAAAAGAACCCTGAATATAAACAAAATAACAGAATCCCCAAACTCTTAACATAATATAATACAAAAAACAATCAAAACACCTCACCGCTTACGTTCCCCACAGCCCCCTCAGCCTCCACTCCATCCCCCAGCAACTGGATCCTTGAAGCTTTTAAGGAGAAGGAAGGAAACCTAGGAGGACGAAACCCAGCAGAGAGCACATAAACAACAATACAAACACGACTACAAAAGAGCCCGGGACAAGGCATCCGCCACCACATTGTCCCGTCCCTTGATGTGGCGAATGTCCAGGCTGTACGACTGGAGGAACAGAGCCCAACGGATGAGCCTTTGGTTAGGACTCTGCAAAGAACTGAGGAAAGTCAAAGGATTATGATCCGTAAAGACCACCACAGGCACAGAGCTAACATACACACTGAAATGCTGCAAAGCAAGAACCAACGCTAGAGTCTCCTTCTCAATGACTGAGTAGTTCAACTGATGTTTAGTGAACTTCTTCGAAAAGAAACACACTGGCTTATCCACTCCTAAATCGTCAGCCTGCAACAACACCGCGCCTGCGCCGACATGACTAGCATCTACCTCAAGTTTAAACGCCTTATCCCACTGTGGCGCAGCCAACACAGGAGCATCACAAATCAAGGCTTTAACACTCTCAAACGCTTTCTGACACTCTGGGGACCACACATACTTAGCTTTACCCTTCAACAAGTCTGTGAGAGGAGCCACAACAGTAGAAAAATTCCTACAAAAACATCTGTAATACCCCACTAGTCCCAAAAACCTCATAAGCGCCTTTTTAGTTGGAGGCGGGGCATACTCATCAATAGCCTGAACTTTCGCGCGCACCGGACAAACCCTACCTTGCCCTACCACACGACCCAAATACGTAACAGTGGCCTTCGCGAACTCGCATTTGGCAAGATTAATAGTTAAGCGCGCATGAGCCAAGCGGTCAAACAGCTGCTGAATTCGGTCAAGATGGCTATCCCAGTCATCCGAAAAGATGACTACATCATCCAAGTACACCGAGCAACCCTCCAGACCCCCAACAACCAAATTCATCAGGCGCTGAAAAGTCGCCGGCGCATTCCTCAAACCAAAAGGCATCACGGTGTATGAATACAACCCAGTTGGAGTCGTGAACGCAGCTATCTCACGCGCCCTGGCTGATAACGGGACTTGCCAATAGCCCTTTAACAGGTCAAACTTACTCACAAATTTAGCTGACCCCACCTCATCGACACAATCCTCCATACGAGGAAGTGGAAAGGAGTCTGCTTTTGTCACGTTATTCACTTTTCGAAAATCTGAACAAAATCGCGGCGTGTTGTCGGACTTGGGGACAAGCAAACATGGCGATGCCCAGCTGGAACAAGACGGCTCAGCAATACCATTATCCACCATATATTTAACCTCAGCATCAAGATATTTCCGTTTCTCCGGATGAACACGATAAAACCTCTGTTTAATAGGTTTACAATCACCCACATCAATATCGTGTTCAACCAGATGTGTGCGAGTGGGTGTATCACCAAATAGACACGGGTATCGCTTAATTAAGTCTGCCAACTGACCACGCCGAGAACCATCCAAGTGACACAACAAACCCTCAAGATTCTGCAGAGACTCTGAGTTTTTAAGACGACCGCAAAGTACAGCTTCATCAGGGCCTGGTACAGCCTCCTCCCCTTGCCCTGCCACAGCATGAGAGGATACGGACACCGACAAGCAAACTGGATGGACACCAGCTACCTGCTCTCCCTGACTGGCTGACTGCTGCACACGAGAATAGTATGGCTTTAATAAATTTACATGACAGAGCTGAGTAGAGGATCTCCGACTGGGAGTAGCGATGACATAATTCTGCTCTGACACCTTCTTCACCACAGAAAATGGGCCAGAAAATTTAGCCTGAAATGGAGAGGTAACAATGGGCAACAAAGCAAGGACTTGATCCCCAGGGAGAAAAACACGATTCTCAACCTGGCGATCAAAAAGCTTCTTCATCTTGTGCTGTGCAGACTCCAAATTATTCTTGGCTACCTCCTGGGCTTTGTAAAGCCTATACCGAAAACCATTTACATAGTCAATGAGGTTTTGTGGTGGTTGTGACTCTGTCCAATTATCCTGCAACAAGGCCAAAGGACCGCGCACAGTATGACCAAAAACAAGGTCGTTAGGGCTGAACCCCGTGCTCTCCTGAACTACCTCCCTGGCAGCTAACAACAGCCACGGTAAACCCTCTTCCCAGTCTCTATTCATCTGAGTACAATAGGCACGCAACATGGACTTGAGCGTCTGGTGAAACCGCTCCAGAGCACCTTGGCTCTGCGCATGGTACGCGGATGCCTGGTGGTGTTTTACTCGCAGCTGTTTCAATACCTGCGCGAACAAATGGGACGAGAAATTTGATCCCTGATCCAACTGAATGACTCTCGGAACACCAAAGACCGAAATAAACTGCGACAAAGCACGGACCACAGACTTAGCCGTAATCGTGCGCAAAGGATACGCAGCTGGATATCTCGTGCTCTGGCACATCACAGTTAGGAGATAACAAGAACCGGATTTGGACGGAGGCAACGGGCCGACACAATCTATAATTAGATGTTCAAAAGGTTGACTTATAGCTGGTATGGGGGACAACGGAGCGGGCTTTAAGCTCTGATTTGGCTTACTGGTGAGCTGACACGTATGGCACGACTTTGACGTACAAAGAAACGTCCCTTTTAAGCCGCGGCCAAAAAAAATACCTCAAAATGCGGTCGTACGTCTTCCTGACACCTAGGTGGCCAGACTCATCATGGGAAATCTGCAACACCGCCCTACGAAACCTGGAAGGCACAACCACTTGGTAAACAGGCTCACCAACAAATTGCTCCCCCTGAGGCACCCACTTTCTCATCAACACATCATTCTGAATGAAATAACAATGTGCATGACTTTTCACCTCACCAGACGGACAAGCCACCTCCAACAGACCCTTCAACGAAATGTCAGCCCGCTGCTCCTCCACCAGTTCACTGTGAGAGACAGACCAAGGAACATCGGGACACAGTACATCATGTTGCACCAAAGAATCATCAGTGCATTTTATCTCCTCTAACTCTGCTTGTTTCATCGCGCGCGTTACAGCACACGCCCGGAACACTTCAGGGAACTCTTTTTCGTTCCCGTCAGGCTCACTGCTAACCAAGGGCGCTGACACAACAACAGCAGGAGGTGCAACACCAGCCCACACCCGACTCCCTGCTATACCATTACCCAAAATCATGGCAACACCATCCACGGGCAGAGCCGGACGTACGCCAACCGCCACCTCACCCTGAACAAGATCACAGGACAACGTTACTTTATGAAGAGGTACACGCAGAACATTTAACCCCATCCCAAGTACAGGGATGTAAGAACCCATGTAGGAATCACCTGAAAATGGCAAGGCTGATGCTAAAATGAATGAATCAAAAGCACCAGTGTCACGCAGTATTTTTACGTGGACTTTATCATTACTCCCTACCAAAGACACAGTACCTTCAGTGATGAACGGCAGATAGGACTGCAGCTCTGGACTACACTCCTGCGTTTTTAATTCACCACCTGAGGACTGCAACACCTGCTCTGAAACCGGCGCAACAAACATGGCAGGTTTGGGGTTACCATTAGCTCCATTTTGCTTAGGCCTCGATTTATACACATAACAGTCTCTTCTCCAGTGCCCACGTTTATGACAATAATTACAAACCTTGTCAGACTCACGCGCACTGCGCTCCTGCTTTACAGGACGACCAGACCATGCACCGACAGGAGGAGGATTTTCCCAGCGACCGCTGCCACCTCGCGCAACATGATTACCACCATCCCCCACCATGTGTCAGCATATAATCATCGGCCAGCGCTGCGGCTTCAGCTGCGGTTTTAACCTTTTGCTCACTAATATACGTCGCAATACGCTCTGGAACCGAACTTTTAAACTGCTCAAAAATCATCAAATCACGCAGGGCATCATATGACTCAACCTCCGCCGCAGTACACCAGCGATCAAATTGAATGGACAAATCACGAGCAAACTCCAAATGCGACTTGTCGCCTCTTTTCCAACTTCTAAACCGCTGGCGATACGCTTCAGGCACCAGCTCATACGCCTTGAGAACAGCAGATTTTACCACAGCATAATTTAAGCTATCACCGTCACTCAAAGCAGAAAAAGCCTCCTGAGCCCTGCCCGTCAACACGCACTGCAACAGTAATGTGCGGGTGGAATCAGGCCACCCCCGCGCTTCAGCCAAACGCTCAAACATGGAGAAAAAAACTTCAGGATCCCGCTCATTAAATCTGGGAACAAGCCTCAAATCACTCAAATCATCTGCTTTACCTGAGACGACGCCCGGAGCAGCCGGAACATCATTTAGGACCTCTGCAGCAATTTTCCCTTCACTCACCAGCACTAACTTCTGCCTCTGCAGCTCCAGCTTTGCCTGCTCTGTCTCCTGCCTCATCTTCTCTACCGCAACATCCCTCTCAGTTTCTAACTTCATCCGCAATAAAAGCAACTCCTTCTGCTGCTCAAAGGACAAACCAGGACCCGCTCCTGACGGCGGAGCCGAGCCCCTGGTGCGCGCGGACACAGCCTCCGCCGTGCCCAACACCCCCATTTTAAACAACCCAACCTTTAAATTCGCCTTTACCGTCTCCTTGACTCTTTTATCGCCAACATCAATATCATAATACTCCGCAATTTTTACCAGCTGCGCAACTGTACACCCTTCCAGAAACTCTTCAGACGGAGTTTCAATAAATGCTCCTACTACGTCCTCCATAATCCTCAAATACAACCGCACAGGACAATGAGAATGCAACGTGTTAGACCCACCAGTGTGAAACCCAGGCAAATGCGGCCTGCAGCCGAAGCAAATCCCCCGCTATCTGACTACCTAACCAGGAATCTACCTACATAACTCCCCCCTAGTCTTCATGAGGCGTAGCGGCGGGTATTTACGCACTATAGCCCGCTGGCCCGAGAGAAGCGACCAGATAAACTGGCAACCACCCCGGAACCACGGATGTGCTCCCGAGCAAATTTAGGGAAAAGGGAAAAGGAAGCTCTAACCACCGTACCCCAACACTACAACCCCCCCCGACGAAACCCAAAGGGGAGACGCCGCTGAAACCTACCCGGGGAACCGCTCCTACAGGTAACACAGACACAAACACACGGGCGGATCAACACTTACCTTCCCAAACCTACACGGAGAACCGCAGTCAACAGCACAGAAAAAACATGTCTCCCTCGCCACAACACAGCAAACCACGCGCTGCAAAAACTCACCCTCAAAATACATCTCCCAGAGCGCAGCACCTACCATACAAGGCCACCTACCTACATCAGCCACAGGGGGAAATCCCTGCGACGTCAACTCTGCACGAGAGCTCAGTCTCCCTATTTCCACCGATGCGCGGCCAATTAAACTGGACCGACACGTGCTCTCACACAAACAAAGCGCTTGACTAAACCAGGTCAATCAAACTTCCACAAAACTTACTTACTTAGGAAAAAACAAGAAAAACATACAAAATCTCCCTGGCACTTCAAGCGGACGAGCCCCCAATTTGTTACGGCCGGCTCGTAGGCCGCAACAAATAAGGGAGATGCAAAGCGGGCGATTCCAAAAGTTAACAAAAGTTTATTAAATAGTGCAAACAAGGAAAAATGCTATGGGGTGTGGGAATCAGTGTCAGTAGTGTGTGAGGGTGCATGGGTGTGATGTATAGTATGTGGTGCATGTTGTCAGTGCGAAACCAAAAACAATAACTCAAAAATCAAGGAACAGCATGGCGTGGTAAAGACCGGCGACAGCGTGGCAGCAGCCCGCTGCTGCTGCTGTGGTTGACGAGCACGAAACCCCCACCCGTGGACTGAGCAGGCAGGGTTAAGTAACCTGGGAACACTGGCCAGGTGTTCCCAGTTACCTAATGTCCTCCTAGCTCCACCCAGCCGAGCACCTGCAAGACAGAGCACACACACAGCATCCTCAAAGGACCAAGGCCCTGGGGCCGTCACACCGTGATAATTGTCATTTGAAATAAACTTTTGTGTCCAATTGGTTGTGTAGAGTGAATATGGGTCCGTTGAATGTGGTTGTGTCCAAGAAATTAACCAAATTGTGATGACTTATGGATTTACATTTGATACAGCAATTATGCTTGTTAAGATGTACAAAAACATTACAAATTCCTCCTCCTCAAATATAAATAAATAAATCCAGTTTTTAATTGCTTGGATGTCGTCTTGTGTATCAATCTTAGTATAAAGGCTGTCCACATCAATTGTGAATAGAAAAGAGCGGACCTTGTGTGTAAAGTCCGGATCCTGGCATTGGACTCTGTTCTGAGCTGGTGTGTTTGGATTGTTGTTTGACTTACGGATGGGCTGCTGATACCGCCACGGTCGGTAGTTATTCCAGCCTTTATTGCGGATGATGTACGGGCGCTGGTTAGATGATGAGCCGGCGGTCACACGCGGGCGTCCTCCGTCATACCAGCCGGTGCGCATCTGGCCGCGCGGCGCTGCTACAAAAGTCTTCGGGGACTGTTGGATAACCACGGCGGGACTGCTGGTCAGCTCTGGTCAATTGTGAATGTTTGTGAAAGACAACATTGTTTATTTTGACCACCGTATGTAGTTACAGTGAAAAATGTAACAAGTCTTCATCTTGTCTCATTTTGTGCTTGTCTCGCTCATATAGCGTCATTTTGCCAGGAAAATCAAAGGAAAGTCAATATTTAAGATTCATTTCTTTTTCTGTGTCAAACTGTCTTAGAATGACAATCCCACTTTGGAAACATCAATTGTGCATGTTTTTGAAGGACAACGTGATTTATTTTGACTTGGTTACTGTGAAAAATGCAACACGTCTCATTTTGTGCTTGTCTCGCTCGTACAGTTTGAGATTGACAGTGAAATCAGATGAATGTCACTATTTAAAACTCAGCTGTTGTTATGTGTCAAACTGTCTTCGAATGACATTTCCCCTCCCCACCCTCTGCTCTCCTCCTCGACACTTTCATTAAGGCCGTGTGGATATGCTGTTCCTGATTAATTAACCCAATCTCTCTCAGCTCTTCTTCTCTGGGCCGTGGACCATTTTGGTTTACACTCCAGGGTCAGGGCATGTACTGGATCCCAGTCAGGGGAGACAAATGCTGGAAAACATGCCGGTCAGTATTCTTTTGTTCTACAATATTGTATTTATGACATGCAATCTGTACATGTATTGTCAGGCTTGTTTCTCCCACATATCTTTTGCCACATTATTTACAAATCACCATATACACACATTTTTGAAAGAAATATTCCCCTGTCTGGCGCTTTTAAACCCCTCTTATTCGCGCAAGTCGTCTAGCAATCCTTGTCGTTCGAAATAATTCCAAAAATGGCCCTGGAGTGCCCTCTGCTGGATAAAGCCGAGAACAGCACTTTGGTGGCTTGTTTAAAATCCTCTGTCTGTGTGTATATTCTGTGGAACCGTGATAATTGTCATTTGAAATAAACTTTTGTGTCCAATTGGTTGTGTAGAGTGAATATGGGTCCGTTGAATGTGCTTGTGTCCAAGAAATTAACCAAATTGTGATGACTTATGGATTTACATTTTATACAGCGATTATGCTTGTTAAGATGTACAAAAACATTACAAATTCCTCCTCTTCAAATATAAATAAATAAATCAAGTTTTTAATTGCTTGGATGTCGTCTTGTGTATCAATCTTAGTATAAAGGCTGTCCACATCAATTGTGAATAGAAAAGAGCGGACCTTGTGTGTAAAGTCCGGATCCTGGCATTGGACTCTGTTCTGAGCTGGTGTGTTTGGATTGTTGTTTGACTTACGGATGGGCTGCTGATACCGCCACGGTCGGTAGTTATTCCAGCCTTTATTGCGGATGATGTACGGGCGCTGGTTAGATGATGAGCCGGCGGTCACACGCGGGCGTCCTCCGTCATACCAGCCGGTGCGCATCTGGCCGCGCGGCGCTGCTACAAAAGTCTTCGGGGACTGTTGGATAACCACGGCGGGACTGCTGGTCAGCTCTGGTCAATTGTGAATGTTTGTGAAAGACAACATTGTTTATTTTGACCACCGTATGTAGTTACTGTGAAAAATGTAACAAGTCTTCATCTTGTCTCATTTTGTGCTTGTCTCGCTCATATAGCGTCATTTTGCCAGGAAAATCAAAGGAAAGTCAATATTTAAGATTCATTTCTTTTTCTGTGTCAAACTGTCTTAGAATGACAATCCCACTTTAGAAACATCAATTGTGCATGTTTTTGAAGGACAACGTGATGTATTTTGACTTGGTTACTGTGAAAAATGCAACACGTCTCATTTTGTGCTTGTCTCGCTCGTACAGTTTGAGATTGACAGTGAAATCAGATGAATGTCACTATTTAAAACTCAGCTGTTGTTATGTGTCAAACTGTCTTGGAATGACAATTCCCCTCCCCAGGGCCGTGGACCATTTTGGTTTACACTCCAGGGTCAGGGCATGTACTGGATCCCAGTCAGGGGAGACAAATGCTGGAAAACATGCCGGTCAGTATTCTTTTGTTCTACAATATTGTATTTATGACATGCAATCTGTACATGTATTGTCAGGCTTGTTTCTCCCACATATCTTTTGCCACATTATTTACAAATCACCATATACACACATTTTTGAAAGAAATATTCCCCTGTCTGGCGCTTTTAAACCCCTCTTATTCGCGCAAGTCGTCTAGCAATCCTTGTCGTTCGAAATAATTCCAAATATGGCCCTGGAGTGCCCTCTGCTGGATAAAGCCGAGAACAGCACTTTGGTGGCTTGTTTAGAATCCTCTGTCTGTGTGTATATTCTGTGGAACCGTGATAATTGTCATTTGAAATAAACTTTTGTGTCCAACTGGTTGTGTAGAGTGAATATGGGTCCGTTGAATGTGCTTGTGTCCAAGAAATTAACCAAATTGTGATGACTTATGGATTTACATTTTATACAGCGATTATGCTTGTTAAGATGTACAAAAACATTACAAATTCCTCCTCCTCAAATATAAATAAATAAATCAAGTTTTTAATTGCTTGGATGTCGTCTTGTGTATCAATCTTAGTATAAAGGCTGTCCACATCAATTGTGAATAGAAAAGAGCGGACCTTGTGTGTAAAGTCCGGATCCTGGCATTGGACTCTGTTCTGAGCTGGTGTGTTTGGATTGTTGTTTGACTTACGGATGGGCTGCTGATACCGCCACGGTCGGTAGTTATTCCAGCCTTTATTGCGGATGATGTACGGGCGCTGGTTAGATGATGAGCCGGCGGTCACACGCGGGCGTCCTCCGTCATACCAGCCGGTGCGCATCTGGCCGCGCGGCGCTGCTACAAAAGTCTTCGGGGACTGTTGGATAACCACGGCGGGACTGCTGGTCAGCTCTGGTCAATTGTGAATGTTTGTGAAAGACAACATTGTTTATTTTGACCACCGTATGTAGTTACAGTGAAAAATGTAACAAGTGTTCATCTTGTCTCATTTTGTGCTTGTCTCGCTCATATAGCGTCATTTTGCCAGGAAAATCAAAGGAAAGTCAATATTTAAGATTCATTTCTTTTTCTGTGTCAAACTGTCTTAGAATGACAATCCCACTTTGGAAACATCAATTGTGCATGTTTTTGAAGGACAACGTGATTTATTTTGACTTGGTTACTGTGAAAAATGCAACACGTCTCATTTTGTGCTTGTCTCGCTCGTACAGTTTGAGATTGACAGTGAAATCAGATGAATGTCACTATTTAAAACTCAGCTGTTGTTATGTGTCAAACTGTCTTCGAATGACATTTCCCCTCCCCACCCTCTGCTCTCCTCCTCGACACTTTCATTAAGGCCGTGTGGATATGCTGTTCCTGATTAATTAACCCAATCTCTCTCAGCTCTTCTTCTCTGGGCCGTGGACCATTTTGGTTTACACTCCAGGGTCAGGGCATGTACTGGATCCCAGTCAGGGGAGACAAATGCTGGAAAACATGCCGGTCAGTATTCTTTTGTTCTACAATATTGTATTTATGACATGCAATCTGTACATGTATTGTCAGGCTTGTTTCTCCCACATATCTTTTGCCACATTATTTACAAATCACCATATACACACATTTTTGAAAGAAATATTCCCCTGTCTGGCGCTTTTAAACCCCTCTTATTCGCGCAAGTCGTCTAGCAATCCTTGTCGTTCGAAATAATTCCAAAAATGGCCCTGGAGTGCCCTCTGCTGGATAAAGCCGAGAACAGCACTTTGGTGGCTTGTTTAAAATCCTCTGTCTGTGTGTATATTCTGTGGAACCGTGATAATTGTCATTTGAAATAAACTTTTGTGTCCAATTGGTTGTGTAGAGTGAATATGGGTCCGTTGAATGTGCTTGTGTCCAAGAAATTAACCAAATTGTGATGACTTATGGATTTACATTTTATACAGCGATTATGCTTGTTAAGATGTACAAAAACATTACAAATTCCTCCTCTTCAAATATAAATAAATAAATAAAGTTTTTAATTGCTTGGATGTCGTCTTGTGTATCAATCTTAGTATAAAGGCTGTCCACATCAATTGTGAATAGAAAAGAGCGGACCTTGTGTGTAAAGTCCGGATCCTGGCATTGGACTCTGTTCTGAGCTGGTGTGTTTGGATTGTTGTTTGACTTACGGATGGGCTGCTGATACCGCCACGGTCGGTAGTTATTCCAGCCTTTATTGCGGATGATGTACGGGCGCTGGTTAGATGATGAGCCGGCGGTCACACGCGGGCGTCCTCCGTCATACCAGCCGGTGCGCATCTGGCCGCGCGGCGCTGCTACAAAAGTCTTCGGGGACTGTTGGATAACCACGGCGGGACTGCTGGTCAGCTCTGGTCAATTGTGAATGTTTGTGAAAGACAACATTGTTTATTTTGACCACCGTATGTAGTTACTGTGAAAAATGTAACAAGTCTTCATCTTGTCTCATTTTGTGCTTGTCTCGCTCATATAGCGTCATTTTGCCAGGAAAATCAAAGGAAAGTCAATATTTAAGATTCATTTCTTTTTCTGTGTCAAACTGTCTTAGAATGACAATCCCACTTTAGAAACATCAATTGTGCATGTTTTTGAAGGACAACGTGATGTATTTTGACTTGGTTACTGTGAAAAATGCAACACGTCTCATTTTGTGCTTGTCTCGCTCGTACAGTTTGAGATTGACAGTGAAATCAGATGAATGTCACTATTTAAAACTCAGCTGTTGTTATGTGTCAAACTGTCTTGGAATGACAATTCCCCTCCCCAGGGCCGTGGACCATTTTGGTTTACACTCCAGGGTCAGGGCATGTACTGGATCCCAGTCAGGGGAGACAAATGCTGGAAAACATGCCGGTCAGTATTCTTTTGTTCTACAATATTGTATTTATGACATGCAATCTGTACATGTATTGTCAGGCTTGTTTCTCCCACATATCTTTTGCCACATTATTTACAAATCACCATATACACACATTTTTGAAAGAAATATTCCCCTGTCTGGCGCTTTTAAACCCCTCTTATTCGCGCAAGTCGTCTAGCAATCCTTGTCGTTCGAAATAATTCCAAATATGGCCCTGGAGTGCCCTCTGCTGGATAAAGCCGAGAACAGCACTTTGGTGGCTTGTTTAGAATCCTCTGTCTGTGTGTATATTCTGTGGAACCGTGATAATTGTCATTTGAAATAAACTTTTGTGTCCAACTGGTTGTGTAGAGTGAATATGGGTCCGTTGAATGTGCTTGTGTCCAAGAAATTAACCAAATTGTGATGACTTATGGATTTACATTTTATACAGCGATTATGCTTGTTAAGATGTACAAAAACATTACAAATTCCTCCTCCTCAAATATAAATAAATAAATCCAGTTTTTAATTGCTTGGATGTCGTCTTGTGTATCAATCTTAGTATAAAGGCTGTCCACATCAATTGTGAATAGAAAAGAGCGGACCTTGTGTGTAAAGTCCGGATCCTGGCATTGGACTCTGTTCTGAGCTGGTGTGTTTGGATTGTTGTTTGACTTACGGATGGGCTGCTGATACCGCCACGGTCGGTAGTTATTCCAGCCTTTATTGCGGATGATGTACGGGCGCTGGTTAGATGATGAGCCGGCGGTCACACGCGGGCGTCCTCCGTCATACCAGCCGGTGCGCATCTGGCCGCGCGGCGTTGCTACAAAAGTCTTCGGGGACTGTTGGATAACCACGGCGGGACTGCTGGTCAGCTCTGGTCAATTGTGAATGTTTGTGAAAGACAACTTTGTTTATTTTGACCACCGTATGTAGTTACTGTGAAAAATGTAACAAGTGTTCATCTTGTCTCATTTTGTGCTTGTCTCGCTCATATAGCGTCATTTTGCCAGGAAAATCAAAGGAAAGTCAATATTTAAGATTCATTTCTTTTTCTGTGTCAAACTGTCTTAGAATGACAATCCCACTTTAGAAACATCAATTGTGCATGTTTTTGAAGGACAACATGATTTATTTTGACTTGGTGTTGAGTTACTGTGAAAAATGCAACACGTCTCATTTTGTGCTTGTCTCGCTCGTACAGTTTGAGATTGACAGTGAAATCAGATGAATGTCACTATTTAAAACTCAGCTGTTGTTATGTGTCAAACTGTCTTCGAATGACAATTCCCCTCCCCACCCTCTGCTCTCCTCCTCGACACTTTCATTAAGGCCGTGTGGATATGCTGTTCCTGATTAATTAACCCAATCTCTCTCAGCTCTTCTTCTCTGGGCCGTGGACCATTTTGGTTTACACTCCAGGGTCAGGGCATGTACTGGATCCCAGTCAGGGGAGACAAATGCTGGAAAACATGCCGGTCAGTATTCTTTTGTTCTACAATATTGTATTTATGACATGCAATCTGTACATGTATTGTCAGGCTTGTTTCTCCCACATATCTTTTGCCACATTATTTACAAATCACCATATACACACATTTTTGAAAGAAATATTCACCTGTCTGGCGCTTTTAAACCCCTCTTATTCGCGCAAGTCGTCTAGCAATCCTTGTCGTTCGAAATAATTCCAAAAATGGCCCTGGAGTGCCCTCTGCTGGATAAAGCCGAGAACAGCACTTTGGTGGCTTGTTTAAAATCCTCTGTCTGTGTGTATATTCTGTGGAACCGTGATAATTGTCATTTGAAATAAACTTTTGTGTCCAACTGGTTGTGTAGAGTGAATATGGGTCCGTTGAATGTGCTTGTGTCCAAGAAATTAACCAAATTGTGATGACTTATGGATTTACATTTTATACAGCGATTATGCTTGTTAAGATGTACAAAAACATTACAAATTCCTCCTCCTCAAATATAAATAAATAAATCCAGTTTTTAATTGCTTGGATGTCGTCTTGTGTATCAATCTTAGTATAAAGGCTGTCCACATCAATTGTGAATAGAAAAGAGCGGACCTTGTGTGTAAAGTCCGGATCCTGGCATTGGACTCTGTTCTGAGCTGGTGTGTTTGGATTGTTGTTTGACTTACGGATGGGCTGCTGATACCGCCACGGTCGGTAGTTATTCCAGCCTTTATTGCGGATGATGTACGGGCGCTGGTTAGATGATGAGCCGGCGGTCACACGCGGGCGTCCTCCGTCATACCAGCCGGTGCGCATCTGGCCGCGCGGCGTTGCTACAAAAGTCTTCGGGGACTGTTGGATAACCACGGCGGGACTGCTGGTCAGCTCTGGTCAATTGTGAATGTTTGTGAAAGACAACTTTGTTTATTTTGACCACCGTATGTAGTTACTGTGAAAAATGTAACAAGTGTTCATCTTGTCTCATTTTGTGCTTGTCTCGCTCATATAGCGTCATTTTGCCAGGAAAATCAAAGGAAAGTCAATATTTAAGATTCATTTCTTTTTCTGTGTCAAACTGTCTTAGAATGACAATCCCACTTTAGAAACATCAATTGTGCATGTTTTTGAAGGACAACATGATTTATTTTGACTTGGTGTTGAGTTACTGTGAAAAATGCAACACGTCTCATTTTGTGCTTGTCTCGCTCGTACAGTTTGAGATTGACAGTGAAATCAGATGAATGTCACTATTTAAAACTCAGCTGTTGTTATGTGTCAAACTGTCTTCGAATGACAATTCCCCTCCCCAGGGCCGTGGACCATTTTGGTTTACACTCCAGGGTCAGGGCATGTACTGGATCCCAGTCAGGGGAGACAAATGCTGGAAAACATGCCGGTCAGTATTCTTTTGTTCTACAATATTGTATTTATGACATGCAATCTGTACATGTATTGTCAGGCTTGTTTCTCCCACATATCTTTTGCCACATTATTTACAAATCACCATATACACACATTTTTGAAAGAAATATTCCCCTGTCTGGCGCTTTCAAACCCCTCTTATTCGCGCAAGTCGTCTAGCAATCCTTGTCGTTCGAAATAATTCCAAATATGGCCCTGGAGTGCCCTCTGCTGGATAAAGCCGAGAACAGCACTTTGGTGGCTTGTTTAGAATCCTCTGTCTGTGTGTATATTCTGTGGAACCGTGATAATTGTCATTTGAAATAAACTTTTGTGTCCAATTGGTTGTGTAGAGTGAATATGGGTCCGTTGAATGTGGTTGTGTCCAAGAAATTAACCAAATTGTGATGACTTATGGATTTACATTTTATACAGCAATTATGCTTGTTAAGATGTACAAAAACATTACAAATTCCTCCTCCTCAAATATAAATAAATAAATCCAGTTTTTAATTGCTTGGATGTCGTCTTGTGTATCAATCTTAGTATAAAGGCTGTCCACATCAATTGTGAATAGAAAAGAGCGGACCTTGTGTGTAAAGTCCGGATCCTGGCATTGGACTCTGTTCTGAGCTGGTGTGTTTGGATTGTTGTTTGACTTACGGATGGGCTGCTGATACCGCCACGGTCGGTAGTTATTCCAGCCTTTATTGCGGATGATGTACGGGCGCTGGTTAGATGATGAGCCGGCGGTCACACGCGGGCGTCCTCCGTCATACCAGCCGGTGCGCATCTGGCCGCGCGGCGCTGCTACAAAAGTCTTCGGGGACTGTTGGATAACCACGGCGGGACTGCTGGTCAGCTCTGGTCAATTGTGAATGTTTGTGAAAGACAACATTGTTTATTTTGACCACCGTATGTAGTTACTGTGAAAAATGTAACAAGTGTTCATCTTGTCTCATTTTGTGCTTGTCTCGCTCATATAGCGTCATTTTGCCAGGAAAATCAAAGGAAAGTCAATATTTAAGATTCATTTCTTTTTCTGTGTCAAACTGTCTTAGAATGACAATCCCACTTTAGAAACATCAATTGTGCATGTTTTTGAAGGACAACGTGATGTATTTTGACTTGGTTACTGTGAAAAATGCAACACGTCTCATTTTGTGCTTGTCTCGCTCGTACAGTTTGAGATTGACAGTGAAATCAGATGAATGTCACTATTTAAAACTCAGCTGTTGTTATGTGTCAAACTGTCTTCGAATGACAATTCCCCTCCCCACCCTCTGCTCTCCTCCTCGACACTTTCATTAAGGCCGTGTGGATATGCTGTTCCTGATTAATTAACCCAATCTCTCTCAGCTCTTCTTCTCTGGGCCGTGGACCATTTTGGTTTACACTCCAGGGTCAGGGCATGTACTGGATCCCAGTCAGGGGAGACAAATGCTGGAAAACATGCCGGTCAGTATTCTTTTGTTCTACAATATTGTATTTATGACATGCAATCTGTACATGTATTGTCAGGCTTGTTTCTCCCACATATCTTTTGCCACATTATTTACAAATCACCATATACACACATTTTTGAAAGAAATATTCACCTGTCTGGCGCTTTTAAACCCCTCTTATTCGCGCAAGTCGTCTAGCAATCCTTGTCGTTCGAAATAATTCCAAAAATGGCCCTGGAGTGCCCTCTGCTGGATAAAGCCGAGAACAGCACTTTGGTGGCTTGTTTAAAATCCTCTGTCTGTGTGTATATTCTGTGGAACCGTGATAATTGTCATTTGAAATAAACTTTTGTGTCCAACTGGTTGTGTAGAGTGAATATGGGTCCGTTGAATGTGCTTGTGTCCAAGAAATTAACCAAATTGTGATGACTTATGGATTTACATTTTATACAGCGATTATGCTTGTTAAGATGTACAAAAACATTACAAATTCCTCCTCCTCAAATATAAATAAATAAATCCAGTTTTTAATTGCTTGGATGTCGTCTTGTGTATCAATCTTAGTATAAAGGCTGTCCACATCAATTGTGAATAGAAAAGAGCGGACCTTGTGTGTAAAGTCCGGATCCTGGCATTGGACTCTGTTCTGAGCTGGTGTGTTTGGATTGTTGTTTGACTTACGGATGGGCTGCTGATACCGCCACGGTCGGTAGTTATTCCAGCCTTTATTGCGGATGATGTACGGGCGCTGGTTAGATGATGAGCCGGCGGTCACACGCGGGCGTCCTCCGTCATACCAGCCGGTGCGCATCTGGCCGCGCGGCGCTGCTACAAAAGTCTTCGGGGACTGTTGGATAACCACGGCGGGACTGCTGGTCAGCTCTGGTCAATTGTGAATGTTTGTGAAAGACAACATTGTTTATTTTGACCACCGTATGTAGTTACTGTGAAAAATGTAACAAGTGTTCATCTTGTCTCATTTTGTGCTTGTCTCGCTCATATAGCGTCATTTTGCCAGGAAAATCAAAGGAAAGTCAATATTTAAGATTCATTTCTTTTTCTGTGTCAAACTGTCTTAGAATGACAATCCCACTTTAGAAACATCAATTGTGCATGTTTTTGAAGGACAACGTGATGTATTTTGACTTGGTTACTGTGAAAAATGCAACACGTCTCATTTTGTGCTTGTCTCGCTCGTACAGTTTGAGATTGACAGTGAAATCAGATGAATGTCACTATTTAAAACTCAGCTGTTGTTATGTGTCAAACTGTCTTCGAATGACAATTCCCCTCCCCACCCTCTGCTCTCCTCCTCGACACTTTCATTAAGGCCGTGTGGATATGCTGTTCCTGATTAATTAACCCAATCTCTCTCAGCTCTTCTTCTCTGGGCCGTGGACCATTTTGGTTTACACTCCAGGGTCAGGGCATGTACTGGATCCCAGTCAGGGGAGACAAATGCTGGAAAACATGCCGGTCAGTATTCTTTTGTTCTACAATATTGTATTTATGACATGCAATCTGTACATGTATTGTCAGGCTTGTTTCTCCCACATATCTTTTGCCACATTATTTACAAATCACCATATACACACATTTTTGAAAGAAATATTCACCTGTCTGGCGCTTTTAAACCCCTCTTATTCGCGCAAGTCGTCTAGCAATCCTTGTCGTTCGAAATAATTCCAAAAATGGCCCTGGAGTGCCCTCTGCTGGATAAAGCCGAGAACAGCACTTTGGTGGCTTGTTTAAAATCCTCTGTCTGTGTGTATATTCTGTGGAACCGTGATAATTGTCATTTGAAATAAACTTTTGTGTCCAACTGGTTGTGTAGAGTGAATATGGGTCCGTTGAATGTGCTTGTGTCCAAGAAATTAACCAAATTGTGATGACTTATGGATTTACATTTTATACAGCGATTATGCTTGTTAAGATGTACAAAAACATTACAAATTCCTCCTCCTCAAATATAAATAAATAAATCCAGTTTTTAATTGCTTGGATGTCGTCTTGTGTATCAATCTTAGTATAAAGGCTGTCCACATCAATTGTGAATAGAAAAGAGCGGACCTTGTGTGTAAAGTCCGGATCCTGGCATTGGACTCTGTTCTGAGCTGGTGTGTTTGGATTGTTGTTTGACTTACGGATGGGCTGCTGATACCGCCACGGTCGGTAGTTATTCCAGCCTTTATTGCGGATGATGTACGGGCGCTGGTTAGATGATGAGCCGGCGGTCACACGCGGGCGTCCTCCGTCATACCAGCCGGTGCGCATCTGGCCGCGCGGCGTTGCTACAAAAGTCTTCGGGGACTGTTGGATAACCACGGCGGGACTGCTGGTCAGCTCTGGTCAATTGTGAATGTTTGTGAAAGACAACTTTGTTTATTTTGACCACCGTATGTAGTTACTGTGAAAAATGTAACAAGTGTTCATCTTGTCTCATTTTGTGCTTGTCTCGCTCATATAGCGTCATTTTGCCAGGAAAATCAAAGGAAAGTCAATATTTAAGATTCATTTCTTTTTCTGTGTCAAACTGTCTTAGAATGACAATCCCACTTTAGAAACATCAATTGTGCATGTTTTTGAAGGACAACATGATTTATTTTGACTTGGTGTTGAGTTACTGTGAAAAATGCAACACGTCTCATTTTGTGCTTGTCTCGCTCGTACAGTTTGAGATTGACAGTGAAATCAGATGAATGTCACTATTTAAAACTCAGCTGTTGTTATGTGTCAAACTGTCTTCGAATGACAATTCCCCTCCCCAGGGCCGTGGACCATTTTGGTTTACACTCCAGGGTCAGGGCATGTACTGGATCCCAGTCAGGGGAGACAAATGCTGGAAAACATGCCGGTCAGTATTCTTTTGTTCTACAATATTGTATTTATGACATGCAATCTGTACATGTATTGTCAGGCTTGTTTCTCCCACATATCTTTTGCCACATTATTTACAAATCACCATATACACACATTTTTGAAAGAAATATTCCCCTGTCTGGCGCTTTCAAACCCCTCTTATTCGCGCAAGTCGTCTAGCAATCCTTGTCGTTCGAAATAATTCCAAATATGGCCCTGGAGTGCCCTCTGCTGGATAAAGCCGAGAACAGCACTTTGGTGGCTTGTTTAGAATCCTCTGTCTGTGTGTATATTCTGTGGAACCGTGATAATTGTCATTTGAAATAAACTTTTGTGTCCAATTGGTTGTGTAGAGTGAATATGGGTCCGTTGAATGTGGTTGTGTCCAAGAAATTAACCAAATTGTGATGACTTATGGATTTACATTTTATACAGCAATTATGCTTGTTAAGATGTACAAAAACATTACAAATTCCTCCTCCTCAAATATAAATAAATAAATCCAGTTTTTAATTGCTTGGATGTCGTCTTGTGTATCAATCTTAGTATAAAGGCTGTCCACATCAATTGTGAATAGAAAAGAGCGGACCTTGTGTGTAAAGTCCGGATCCTGGCATTGGACTCTGTTCTGAGCTGGTGTGTTTGGATTGTTGTTTGACTTACGGATGGGCTGCTGATACCGCCACGGTCGGTAGTTATTCCAGCCTTTATTGCGGATGATGTACGGGCGCTGGTTAGATGATGAGCCGGCGGTCACACGCGGGCGTCCTCCGTCATACCAGCCGGTGCGCATCTGGCCGCGCGGCGTTGCTACAAAAGTCTTCGGGGACTGTTGGATAACCACGGCGGGACTGCTGGTCAGCTCTGGTCAATTGTGAATGTTTGTGAAAGACAACTTTGTTTATTTTGACCACCGTATGTAGTTACTGTGAAAAATGTAACAAGTGTTCATCTTGTCTCATTTTGTGCTTGTCTCGCTCATATAGCGTCATTTTGCCAGGAAAATCAAAGGAAAGTCAATATTTAAGATTCATTTCTTTTTCTGTGTCAAACTGTCTTAGAATGACAATCCCACTTTAGAAACATCAATTGTGCATGTTTTTGAAGGACAACATGATTTATTTTGACTTGGTGTTGAGTTACTGTGAAAAATGCAACACGTCTCATTTTGTGCTTGTCTCGCTCGTACAGTTTGAGATTGACAGTGAAATCAGATGAATGTCACTATTTAAAACTCAGCTGTTGTTATGTGTCAAACTGTCTTCGAATGACAATTCCCCTCCCCAGGGCCGTGGACCATTTTGGTTTACACTCCAGGGTCAGGGCATGTACTGGATCCCAGTCAGGGGAGACAAATGCTGGAAAACATGCCGGTCAGTATTCTTTTGTTCTACAATATTGTATTTATGACATGCAATCTGTACATGTATTGTCAGGCTTGTTTCTCCCACATATCTTTTGCCACATTATTTACAAATCACCATATACACACATTTTTGAAAGAAATATTCCCCTGTCTGGCGCTTTCAAACCCCTCTTATTCGCGCAAGTCGTCTAGCAATCCTTGTCGTTCGAAATAATTCCAAATATGGCCCTGGAGTGCCCTCTGCTGGATAAAGCCGAGAACAGCACTTTGGTGGCTTGTTTAGAATCCTCTGTCTGTGTGTATATTCTGTGGAACCGTGATAATTGTCATTTGAAATAAACTTTTGTGTCCAATTGGTTGTGTAGAGTGAATATGGGTCCGTTGAATGTGGTTGTGTCCAAGAAATTAACCAAATTGTGATGACTTATGGATTTACATTTTATACAGCAATTATGCTTGTTAAGATGTACAAAAACATTACAAATTCCTCCTCCTCAAATATAAATAAATAAATAAATAAATCAAGTTTTTAATTGCTTGGATGTCGTCTTGTGTATCAATCTTAGTATAAAGGCTGTCCACATCAATTGTGAATAGAAAAGAGCGGACCTTGTGTGTAAAGTCCGGATCCTGGCATTGGACTCTGTTCTGAGCTGGTGTGTTTGGATTGTTGTTTGACTTACGGATGGGCTGCTGATACCGCCACGGTCGGTAGTTATTCCAGCCTTTATTGCGGATGATGTACGGGCGCTGGTTAGATGATGAGCCGGCGGTCACACGCGGGCGTCCTCCGTCATACCAGCCGGTGCGCATCTGGCCGCGCGGCGCTGCTACAAAAGTCTTCGGGGACTGTTGGATAACCACGGCGGGACTGCTGGTCAGCTCTGGTCAATTGTGAATGTTTGTGAAAGACAACATTGTTTATTTTGACCACCGTATGTAGTTACTGTGAAAAATGTAACAAGTGTTCATCTTGTCTCATTTTGTGCTTGTCTCGCTCATATAGCGTCATTTTGCCAGGAAAATCAAAGGAAAGTCAATATTTAAGATTCATTTCTTTTTCTGTGTCAAACTGTCTTAGAATGACAATCCCACTTTAGAAACATCAATTGTGCATGTTTTTGAAGGACAACATGATTTATTTTGACTTGGTGTTGAGTTACTGTGAAAAATGCAACACGTCTCATTTTGTGCTTGTCTCGCTCGTACAGTTTGAGATTGACAGTGAAATCAGATGAATGTCACTATTTAAAACTCAGCTGTTGTTATGTGTCAAACTGTCTTCGAATGACAATTCCCCTCTCCACCCTCTGCTCTCCTCCTCAACACTTTCATTAAGGCCGTGTGGATATGCTGTTCCTGATTAATTAACCCAATCTCTCTCAGCTCTTCTTCTCTGGGCCGTGGACCATTTTGGTTTACACTCCAGGGTCAGGGCATGTACTGGATCCCAGTCAGGGGAGACAAATGCTGGAAAACATACCGGTCAGTATTCTTTTGTTCTACAATATTGTATTTATGAGATGCAGTCTGT
This sequence comes from Chaetodon auriga, assembly GCF_051107435.1. Classification (NCBI taxonomy): domain Eukaryota; kingdom Metazoa; phylum Chordata; class Actinopteri; order Chaetodontiformes; family Chaetodontidae; genus Chaetodon; species Chaetodon auriga. The sequence continues at coordinate 178,638 of NW_027481986.1, read as the reverse complement.
CCATGTATTGTCAGGCTTGTTTCTCCCACATATCTTTTGCCACATTGTTTACAAATCACCATATACACACATTTTTGAAAGAAATATTCCCCTGTCTGGCGCTTTTAAACCCCTCTTATTCGCGCAAGTCGTCTAGCAATCCTTGTCGTTCGAAATAATTCCAAATATGGCCCTGGAGTGCCCTCTGCTGGATAAAGCCGAGAACAGCACTTTGGTGGCTTGTTTAGAATCCTCTGTCTGTGTGTATATTCTGTGGAACCGTGATAATTGTCATTTGAAATAAACTTTTGTGTCCAATTGGTTGTGTAGAGTGAATATGGGTCCGTTGAATGTGGTTGTGTCCAAGAAATTAACCAAATTGTGATGACTTATGGATTTACATTTTATACAGCCATTATGCTTGTTAAGATGTACAAAAACATTACAAATTCCTCCTCCTCAAATATAAATAAATAAATCAAGTTTTTAATTGCTTGGATGTCGTCTTGTGTATCAATCTTAGTATAAAGGCTGTCCACATCAATTGTGAATAGAAAAGAGCGGACCTTGTGTGTAAAGTCCGGATCCTGGCATTGGACTCTGTTCTGAGCTGGTGTGTTTGGATTGTTGTTTGACTTACGGATGGGCTGCTGATACCGTCACTGTCGGTAGTTATTCCAGCCTTTATTGCGGATGATGTACGGGCGCTGGTTAGATGATGAGTCGGCGGTCACACGCGGGCGTCCTCCGTCATACCAGCCGGTGCGCATCTGGCCGCGCGGCGCTGCTACAAAAGTCTTCGGGGACTGTTGGATAACCACGGCGGGACTGCTGGTCAGCTCTGGTCAATTGTGAATGTTTGTGAAAGACAACATTGTTTATTTTGACCACCGTATGTAGTTACTGTGAAAAATGTAACAAGTGTTCATCTTGTCTCATTTTGTGCTTGTCTCGCTCATATAGCGTCATTTTGCCAGGAAAATCAAAGGAAAGTCAATATTTAAGATTCATTTCTTTTTCTGTGTCAAACTGTCTTAGAATGACAATCCCACTTTAGAAACATCAATTGTGCATGTTTTTGAAGGACAACGTGATGTATTTTGACTTGGTTACTGTGAAAAATGCAACACGTCTCATTTTGTGCTTGTCTCGCTCGTACAGTTTGAGATTGACAGTGAAATCAGATGAATGTCACTATTTAAAACTCAGCTGTTGTTATGTGTCAAACTGTCTTCGAATGACAATTCCCCTCCCCACCCTCTGCTCTCCTCCTCGACACTTTCATTAAGGCCGTGTGGATATGCTGTTCCTGATTAATTAACCCAATCTCTCTCAGCTCTTCTTCTCTGGGCCGTGGACCATTTTGGTTTACACTCCAGGGTCAGGGCATGTACTGGATCCCAGTCAGGGGAGACAAATGCTGGAAAACATGCCGGTCAGTATTCTTTTGTTCTACAATATTGTATTTATGACATGCAATCTGTACATGTATTGTCAGGCTTGTTTCTCCCACATATCTTTTGCCACATTATTTACAAATCACCATATACACACATTTTTGAAAGAAATATTCCCCTGTCTGGCGCTTTTAAACCCCTCTTATTCGCGCAAGTCGTCTAGCAATCCTTGTCGTTCGAAATAATTCCAAATATGGCCCTGGAGTGCCCTCTGCTGGATAAAGCCGAGAACAGCACTTTGGTGGCTTGTTTAGAATCCTCTGTCTGTGTGTATATTCTGTGGAACCGTGATAATTGTCATTTGAAATAAACTTTTGTGTCCAATTGGTTGTGTAGAGTGAATATGGGTCCGTTGAATGTGGTTGTGTCCAAGAAATTAACCAAATTGTGATGACTTATGGATTTACATTTTATACAGCAATTATGCTTGTTAAGATGTACAAAAACATTACAAATTCCTCCTCCTCAAATATAAATAAATAAATCCAGTTTTTAATTGCTTGGATGTCGTCTTGTGTATCAATCTTAGTATAAAGGCTGTCCACATCAATTGTGAATAGAAAAGAGCGGACCTTGTGTGTAAAGTCCGGATCCTGGCATTGGACTCTGTTCTGAGCTGGCGTGTTTGGATTGTTGTTTGACTTACGGATGGGCTGCTGATACCGCCACGGTCGGTAGTTATTCCAGCCTTTATTGCGGATGATGTACGGGCGCTGGTTAGATGATGAGCCGGCGGTCACACGCGGGCGTCCTCCGTCATACCAGCCGGTGCGCATCTGGCCGCGCGGCGTTGCTACAAAAGTCTTCGGGGACTGTTGGATAACCACGGCGGGACTGCTGGTCAGCTCTGGTCAATTGTGAATGTTTGTGAAAGACAACATTGTTTATTTTGACCACCGTATGTAGTTACTGTGAAAAATGTAACAAGTGTTCATCTTGTCTCATTTTGTGCTTGTCTCGCTCATATAGCGTCATTTTGCCAGGAAAATCAAAGGAAAGTCAATATTTAAGATTCATTTCTTTTTCTGTGTCAAACTGTCTTAGAATGACAATCCCACTTTAGAAACATCAATTGTGCATGTTTTTGAAGGACAACGTGATTTATTTTGACTTGGTTACTGTGAAAAATGCAACACGTCTCATTTTGTGCTTGTCTCGCTCGTACAGTTTGAGATTGACAGTGAAATCAGATGAATGTCACTATTTAAAACTCAGCTGTTGTTATGTGTCAAACTGTCTTCGAATGACATTTCCCCTCCCCACCCTCTGCTCTCCTCCTCGACACTTTCATTAAGGCCGTGTGGATATGCTGTTCCTGATTAATTAACCCAATCTCTCTCAGCTCTTCTTCTCTGGGCCGTGGACCATTTTGGTTTACACTCCAGGGTCAGGGCATGTACTGGATCCCAGTCAGGGGAGACAAATGCTGGAAAACATGCCGGTCAGTATTCTTTTGTTCTACAATATTGTATTTATGACATGCAATCTGTACATGTATTGTCAGGCTTGTTTCTCCCACATATCTTTTGCCACATTATTTACAAATCACCATATACACACATTTTTGAAAGAAATATTCCCCTGTCTGGCGCTTTTAAACCCCTCTTATTCGCGCAAGTCGTCTAGCAATCCTTGTCGTTCGAAATAATTCCAAATATGGCCCTGGAGTGCCCTCTGCTGGATAAAGCCGAGAACAGCACTTTGGTGGCTTGTTTAGAATCCTCTGTCTGTGTGTATATTCTGTGGAACCGTGATAATTGTCATTTGAAATAAACTTTTGTGTCCAATTGGTTGTGTAGAGTGAATATGGGTCCGTTGAATGTGGTTGTGTCCAAGAAATTAACCAAATTGTGATGACTTATGGATTTACATTTTATACAGCAATTATGCTTGTTAAGATGTACAAAAACATTACAAATTCCTCCTCCTCAAATATAAATAAATAAATCCAGTTTTTAATTGCTTGGATGTCGTCTTGTGTATCAATCTTAGTATAAAGGCTGTCCACATCAATTGTGAATAGAAAAGAGCGGACCTTGTGTGTAAAGTCCGGATCCTGGCATTGGACTCTGTTCTGAGCTGGCGTGTTTGGATTGTTGTTTGACTTACGGATGGGCTGCTGATACCGCCACGGTCGGTAGTTATTCCAGCCTTTATTGCGGATGATGTACGGGCGCTGGTTAGATGATGAGCCGGCGGTCACACGCGGGCGTCCTCCGTCATACCAGCCGGTGCGCATCTGGCCGCGCGGCGTTGCTACAAAAGTCTTCGGGGACTGTTGGATAACCACGGCGGGACTGCTGGTCAGCTCTGGTCAATTGTGAATGTTTGTGAAAGACAACATTGTTTATTTTGACCACCGTATGTAGTTACTGTGAAAAATGTAACAAGTGTTCATCTTGTCTCATTTTGTGCTTGTCTCGCTCATATAGCGTCATTTTGCCAGGAAAATCAAAGGAAAGTCAATATTTAAGATTCATTTCTTTTTCTGTGTCAAACTGTCTTAGAATGACAATCCCACTTTAGAAACATCAATTGTGCATGTTTTTGAAGGACAACGTGATTTATTTTGACTTGGTTACTGTGAAAAATGCAACACGTCTCATTTTGTGCTTGTCTCGCTCGTACAGTTTGAGATTGACAGTGAAATCAGATGAATGTCACTATTTAAAACTCAGCTGTTGTTATGTGTCAAACTGTCTTCGAATGACATTTCCCCTCCCCACCCTCTGCTCTCCTCCTCGACACTTTCATTAAGGCCGTGTGGATATGCTGTTCCTGATTAATTAACCCAATCTCTCTCAGCTCTTCTTCTCTGGGCCGTGGACCATTTTGGTTTACACTCCAGGGTCAGGGCATGTACTGGATCCCAGTCAGGGGAGACAAATGCTGGAAAACATGCCGGTCAGTATTCTTTTGTTCTACAATATTGTATTTATGACATGCAATCTGTACATGTATTGTCAGGCTTGTTTCTCCCACATATCTTTTGCCACATTATTTACAAATCACCATATACACACATTTTTGAAAGAAATATTCCCCTGTCTGGCGCTTTTAAACCCCTCTTATTCGCGCAAGTCGTCTAGCAATCCTTGTCGTTCGAAATAATTCCAAATATGGCCCTGGAGTGCCCTCTGCTGGATAAAGCCGAGAACAGCACTTTGGTGGCTTGTTTAGAATCCTCTGTCTGTGTGTATATTCTGTGGAACCGTGATAATTGTCATTTGAAATAAACTTTTGTGTCCAATTGGTTGTGTAGAGTGAATATGGGTCCGTTGAATGTGGTTGTGTCCAAGAAATTAACCAAATTGTGATGACTTATGGATTTACATTTTATACAGCAATTATGCTTGTTAAGATGTACAAAAACATTACAAATTCCTCCTCCTCAAATATAAATAAATAAATCAAGTTTTTAATTGCTTGGATGTCGTCTTGTGTATCAATCTTAGTATAAAGGCTGTCCACATCAATTGTGAATAGAAAAGAGCGGACCTTGTGTGTAAAGTCCGGATCCTGGCATTGGACTCTGTTCTGAGCTGGTGTGTTTGGATTGTTGTTTGACTTACGGATGGGCTGCTGATACCGCCACGGTCGGTAGTTATTCCAGCCTTTATTGCGGATGATGTACGGGCGCTGGTTAGATGATGAGCCGGCGGTCACACGCGGGCGTCCTCCGTCATACCAGCCGGTGCGCATCTGGCCGCGCGGCGCTGCTACAAAAGTCTTCGGGGACTGTTGGATAACCACGGCGGGACTGCTGGTCAGCTCTGGTCAATTGTGAATGTTTGTGAAAGACAACATTGTTTATTTTGACCACCGTATGTAGTTACTGTGAAAAATGTAACAAGTGTTCATCTTGTCTCATTTTGTGCTTGTCTCGCTCATATAGCGTCATTTTGCCAGGAAAATCAAAGGAAAGTCAATATTTAAGATTCATTTCTTTTTCTGTGTCAAACTGTCTTAGAATGACAATCCCACTTTAGAAACATCAATTGTGCATGTTTTTGAAGGACAACGTGATTTATTTTGACTTGGTTACTGTGAAAAATGCAACACGTCTCATTTTGTGCTTGTCTCGCTCGTACAGTTTGAGATTGACAGTGAAATCAGATGAATGTCACTATTTAAAACTCAGCTGTTGTTATGTGTCAAACTGTCTTCGAATGACATTTCCCCTCCCCACCCTCTGCTCTCCTCCTCGACACTTTCATTAAGGCCGTGTGGATATGCTGTTCCTGATTAATTAACCCAATCTCTCTCAGCTCTTCTTCTCTGGGCCGTGGACCATTTTGGTTTACACTCCAGGGTCAGGGCATGTACTGGATCCCAGTCAGGGGAGACAAATGCTGGAAAACATGCCGGTCAGTATTCTTTTGTTCTACAATATTGTATTTATGACATGCAATCTGTACATGTATTGTCAGGCTTGTTTCTCCCACATATCTTTTGCCACATTATTTACAAATCACCATATACACACATTTTTGAAAGAAATATTCCCCTGTCTGGCGCTTTTAAACCCCTCTTATTCGCGCAAGTCGTCTAGCAATCCTTGTCGTTCGAAATAATTCCAAATATGGCCCTGGAGTGCCCTCTGCTGGATAAAGCCGAGAACAGCACTTTGGTGGCTTGTTTAGAATCCTCTGTCTGTGTGTATATTCTGTGGAACCGTGATAATTGTCATTTGAAATAAACTTTTGTGTCCAATTGGTTGTGTAGAGTGAATATGGGTCCGTTGAATGTGGTTGTGTCCAAGAAATTAACCAAATTGTGATGACTTATGGATTTACATTTTATACAGCAATTATGCTTGTTAAGATGTACAAAAACATTACAAATTCCTCCTCCTCAAATATAAATAAATAAATCAAGTTTTTAATTGCTTGGATGTCGTCTTGTGTATCAATCTTAGTATAAAGGCTGTCCACATCAATTGTGAATAGAAAAGAGCGGACCTTGTGTGTAAAGTCCGGATCCTGGCATTGGACTCTGTTCTGAGCTGGTGTGTTTGGATTGTTGTTTGACTTACGGATGGGCTGCTGATACCGCCACGGTCGGTAGTTATTCCAGCCTTTATTGCGGATGATGTACGGGCGCTGGTTAGATGATGAGCCGGCGGTCACACGCGGGCGTCCTCCGTCATACCAGCCGGTGCGCATCTGGCCGCGCGGCGCTGCTACAAAAGTCTTCGGGGACTGTTGGATAACCACGGCGGGACTGCTGGTCAGCTCTGGTCAATTGTGAATGTTTGTGAAAGACAACATTGTTTATTTTGACCACCGTATGTAGTTACTGTGAAAAATGTAACAAGTGTTCATCTTGTCTCATTTTGTGCTTGTCTCGCTCATATAGCGTCATTTTGCCAGGAAAATCAAAGGAAAGTCAATATTTAAGATTCATTTCTTTTTCTGTGTCAAACTGTCTTAGAATGACAATCCCACTTTAGAAACATCAATTGTGCATGTTTTTGAAGGACAACGTGATTTATTTTGACTTGGTTACTGTGAAAAATGCAACACGTCTCATTTTGTGCTTGTCTCGCTCGTACAGTTTGAGATTGACAGTGAAATCAGATGAATGTCACTATTTAAAACTCAGCTGTTGTTATGTGTCAAACTGTCTTCGAATGACATTTCCCCTCCCCACCCTCTGCTCTCCTCCTCGACACTTTCATTAAGGCCGTGTGGATATGCTGTTCCTGATTAATTAACCCAATCTCTCTCAGCTCTTCTTCTCTGGGCCGTGGACCATTTTGGTTTACACTCCAGGGTCAGGGCATGTACTGGATCCCAGTCAGGGGAGACAAATGCTGGAAAACATGCCGGTCAGTATTCTTTTGTTCTACAATATTGTATTTATGACATGCAATCTGTACATGTATTGTCAGGCTTGTTTCTCCCACATATCTTTTGCCACATTATTTACAAATCACCATATACACACATTTTTGAAAGAAATATTCCCCTGTCTGGCGCTTTTAAACCCCTCTTATTCGCGCAAGTCGTCTAGCAATCCTTGTCGTTCGAAATAATTCCAAATATGGCCCTGGAGTGCCCTCTGCTGGATAAAGCCGAGAACAGCACTTTGGTGGCTTGTTTAGAATCCTCTGTCTGTGTGTATATTCTGTGGAACCGTGATAATTGTCATTTGAAATAAACTTTTGTGTCCAATTGGTTGTGTAGAGTGAATATGGGTCCGTTGAATGTGGTTGTGTCCAAGAAATTAACCAAATTGTGATGACTTATGGATTTACATTTTATACAGCAATTATGCTTGTTAAGATGTACAAAAACATTACAAATTCCTCCTCCTCAAATATAAATAAATAAATCAAGTTTTTAATTGCTTGGATGTCGTCTTGTGTATCAATCTTAGTATAAAGGCTGTCCACATCAATTGTGAATAGAAAAGAGCGGACCTTGTGTGTAAAGTCCGGATCCTGGCATTGGACTCTGTTCTGAGCTGGTGTGTTTGGATTGTTGTTTGACTTACGGATGGGCTGCTGATACCGCCACGGTCGGTAGTTATTCCAGCCTTTATTGCGGATGATGTACGGGCGCTGGTTAGATGATGAGCCGGCGGTCACACGCGGGCGTCCTCCGTCATACCAGCCGGTGCGCATCTGGCCGCGCGGCGCTGCTACAAAAGTCTTCGGGGACTGTTGGATAACCACGGCGGGACTGCTGGTCAGCTCTGGTCAATTGTGAATGTTTGTGAAAGACAACATTGTTTATTTTGACCACCGTATGTAGTTACTGTGAAAAATGTAACAAGTGTTCATCTTGTCTCATTTTGTGCTTGTCTCGCTCATATAGCGTCATTTTGCCAGGAAAATCAAAGGAAAGTCAATATTTAAGATTCATTTCTTTTTCTGTGTCAAACTGTCTTAGAATGACAATCCCACTTTAGAAACATCAATTGTGCATGTTTTTGAAGGACAACGTGATTTATTTTGACTTGGTTACTGTGAAAAATGCAACACGTCTCATTTTGTGCTTGTCTCGCTCGTACAGTTTGAGATTGACAGTGAAATCAGATGAATGTCACTATTTAAAACTCAGCTGTTGTTATGTGTCAAACTGTCTTCGAATGACATTTCCCCTCCCCACCCTCTGCTCTCCTCCTCGACACTTTCATTAAGGCCGTGTGGATATGCTGTTCCTGATTAATTAACCCAATCTCTCTCAGCTCTTCTTCTCTGGGCCGTGGACCATTTTGGTTTACACTCCAGGGTCAGGGCATGTACTGGATCCCAGTCAGGGGAGACAAATGCTGGAAAACATGCCGGTCAGTATTCTTTTGTTCTACAATATTGTATTTATGACATGCAATCTGTACATGTATTGTCAGGCTTGTTTCTCCCACATATCTTTTGCCACATTATTTACAAATCACCATATACACACATTTTTGAAAGAAATATTCCCCTGTCTGGCGCTTTTAAACCCCTCTTATTCGCGCAAGTCGTCTAGCAATCCTTGTCGTTCGAAATAATTCCAAATATGGCCCTGGAGTGCCCTCTGCTGGATAAAGCCGAGAACAGCACTTTGGTGGCTTGTTTAGAATCCTCTGTCTGTGTGTATATTCTGTGGAACCGTGATAATTGTCATTTGAAATAAACTTTTGTGTCCAATTGGTTGTGTAGAGTGAATATGGGTCCGTTGAATGTGGTTGTGTCCAAGAAATTAACCAAATTGTGATGACTTATGGATTTACATTTTATACAGCAATTATGCTTGTTAAGATGTACAAAAACATTACAAATTCCTCCTCCTCAAATATAAATAAATAAATCAAGTTTTTAATTGCTTGGATGTCGTCTTGTGTATCAATCTTAGTATAAAGGCTGTCCACATCAATTGTGAATAGAAAAGAGCGGACCTTGTGTGTAAAGTCCGGATCCTGGCATTGGACTCTGTTCTGAGCTGGTGTGTTTGGATTGTTGTTTGACTTACGGATGGGCTGCTGATACCGCCACGGTCGGTAGTTATTCCAGCCTTTATTGCGGATGATGTACGGGCGCTGGTTAGATGATGAGCCGGCGGTCACACGCGGGCGTCCTCCGTCATACCAGCCGGTGCGCATCTGGCCGCGCGGCGCTGCTACAAAAGTCTTCGGGGACTGTTGGATAACCACGGCGGGACTGCTGGTCAGCTCTGGTCAATTGTGAATGTTTGTGAAAGACAACATTGTTTATTTTGACCACCGTATGTAGTTACAGTGAAAAATGTAACAAGTGTTCATCTTGTCTCATTTTGTGCTTGTCTCGCTCATATAGCGTCATTTTGCCAGGAAAATCAAAGGAAAGTCAATATTTAAGATTCATTTCTTTTTCTGTGTCAAACTGTCTTAGAATGACAATCCCACTTTAGAAACATCAATTGTGCATGTTTTTGAAGGACAACGTGATTTATTTTGACTTGGTTACTGTGAAAAATGCAACACGTCTCATTTTGTGCTTGTCTCGCTCGTACAGTTTGAGATTGACAGTGAAATCAGATGAATGTCACTATTTAAAACTCAGCTGTTGTTATGTGTCAAACTGTCTTCGAATGACATTTCCCCTCCCCACCCTCTGCTCTCCTCCTCGACACTTTCATTAAGGCCGTGTGGATATGCTGTTCCTGATTAATTAACCCAATCTCTCTCAGCTCTTCTTCTCTGGGCCGTGGACCATTTTGGTTTACACTCCAGGGTCAGGGCATGTACTGGATCCCAGTCAGGGGAGACAAATGCTGGAAAACATGCCGGTCAGTATTCTTTTGTTCTACAATATTGTATTTATGACATGCAATCTGTACATGTATTGTCAGGCTTGTTTCTCCCACATATCTTTTGCCACATTATTTACAAATCACCATATACACACATTTTTGAAAGAAATATTCCCCTGTCTGGCGCTTTTAAACCCCTCTTATTCGCGCAAGTCGTCTAGCAATCCTTGTCGTTCGAAATAATTCCAAATATGGCCCTGGAGTGCCCTCTGCTGGATAAAGCCGAGAACAGCACTTTGGTGGCTTGTTTAGAATCCTCTGTCTGTGTGTATATTCTGTGGAACCGTGATAATTGTCATTTGAAATAAACTTTTGTGTCCAATTGGTTGTGTAGAGTGAATATGGGTCCGTTGAATGTGGTTGTGTCCAAGAAATTAACCAAATTGTGATGACTTATGGATTTACATTTTATACAGCAATTATGCTTGTTAAGATGTACAAAAACATTACAAATTCCTCCTCCTCAAATATAAATAAATAAATCAAGTTTTTAATTGCTTGGATGTCGTCTTGTGTATCAATCTTAGTATAAAGGCTGTCCACATCAATTGTGAATAGAAAAGAGCGGACCTTGTGTGTAAAGTCCGGATCCTGGCATTGGACTCTGTTCTGAGCTGGTGTGTTTGGATTGTTGTTTGACTTACGGATGGGCTGCTGATACCGCCACGGTCGGTAGTTATTCCAGCCTTTATTGCGGATGATGTACGGGCGCTGGTTAGATGATGAGCCGGCGGTCACACGCGGGCGTCCTCCGTCATACCAGCCGGTGCGCATCTGGCCGCGCGGCGCTGCTACAAAAGTCTTCGGGGACTGTTGGATAACCACGGCGGGACTGCTGGTCAGCTCTGGTCAATTGTGAATGTTTGTGAAAGACAACATTGTTTATTTTGACCACCGTATGTAGTTACTGTGAAAAATGTAACAAGTGTTCATCTTGTCTCATTTTGTGCTTGTCTCGCTCATATAGCGTCATTTTGCCAGGAAAATCAAAGGAAAGTCAATATTTAAGATTCATTTCTTTTTCTGTGTCAAACTGTCTTAGAATGACAATCCCACTTTAGAAACATCAATTGTGCATGTTTTTGAAGGACAACGTGATTTATTTTGACTTGGTTACAGTGAAAAATGCAACACGTCTCATTTTGTGCTTGTCTCGCTCGTACAGTTTGAGATTGACAGTGAAATCAGATGAATGTCACTATTTAAAACTCAGCTGTTGTTATGTGTCAAACTGTCTTCGAATGACAATTCCCCTCCCCACCCTCTGCTCTCCTCCTCGACACTTTCATTAAGGCCGTGTGGATATGCTGTTCCTGATTAATTAACCCAATCTCTCTCAGCTCTTCTTCTCTGGGCCGTGGACCATTTTGGTTTACACTCCAGGGTCAGGGCATGTACTGGATCCCAGTCAGGGGAGACAAATGCTGGAAAACATGCCGGTCAGTATTCTTTTGTTCTACAATATTGTATTTATGAGATGCAATCTGTACATGTATTGTCAGGCTTGTTTCTCCCACATATCTTTTGCCACATTGTTTACAAATCACCATATACACACATTTTTGAAAGAAATATTCACCTGTCTGGCGCTTTTAAACCCCTCTTATTCGCGCAAGTCGTCTAGCAATCCTTGTCGTTCGAAATAATTCCAAATATGGCCCTGGAGTGCCCTCTGCTGGATAAAGCCGAGAACAGCACTTTGGTGGCTTGTTTAAAATCCTCTGTCTGTGTGTATATTCTGTGGAACCGTGATAATTGTCATTTGAAATAAACTTTTGTGTCCAATTGGTTGTGTAGAGTGAATATGGGTCCGTTGAATGTGGTTGTGTCCAAGAAATTAACCAAATTGTGATGACTTATGGATTTACATTTTATACAGCGATTATGCTTGTTAAGATGTACAAAAACATTACAAATTCCTCCTTCTCAAATATAAATAAATAAATAAATAAATCAAGTTTTTAATTGCTTGGATGTCGTCTTGTGTATCAATCTTAGTATAAAGGCTGTCCACATCAATTGTGAATAGAAAAGAGCGGACCTTGTGTGTAAAGTCCGGATCCTGGCATTGGACTCTGTTCTGAGCTGGTGTGTTTGGATTGTTGTTTGACTTACGGATGGACTGCTGATACCGCCACGGTCGGTAGTTATTCCAGCCTTTATTGCGGATGATGTACGGGCGCTGGTTAGATGATGAGCCGGCGGTCACACGCGGGCGTCCTCCGTCATACCAGCCGGTGCGCATCTGGCCGCGCGGCTCTGCTACAAAAGTCTTCGGGGACTGTTGGATAACCACGGCGGGACTGCTGGTCAGCTCTGGTCAATTGTGAATGTTTGTGAAAGACAACATTGTTTATTTTGACCACCGTATGTAGTTACTGTGAAAAATGTAACAAGTGTTCATCTTGTCTCATTTTGTGCTTGTCTCGCTCATATAGCGTCATTTTGCCAGGAAAATCAAAGGAAAGTCAATATTTAAGATTCATTTCTTTTTCTGTGTCAAACTGTCTTAGAATGACAATCCCACTTTAGAAACATCAATTGTGCATGTTTTTGAAGGACAACGTGATTTATTTTGACTTGGTTACAGTGAAAAATGCAACACGTCTCATTTTGTGCTTGTCTCGCTCGTACAGTTTGAGATTGACAGTGAAATCAGATGAATGTCACTATTTAAAACTCAGCTGTTGTTATGTGTCAAACTGTCTTCGAATGACAATTCCCCTCCCCACCCTCTGCTCTCCTCCTCGACACTTTCATTAAGGCCGTGTGGATATGCTGTTCCTGATTAATTAACCCAATCTCTCTCAGCTCTTCTTCTCTGGGCCGTGGACCATTTTGGTTTACACTCCAGGGTCAGGGCATGTACTGGATCCCAGTCAGGGGAGACAAATGCTGGAAAACATGCCGGTCAGTATTCTTTTGTTCTACAATATTGTATTTATGAGATGCAATCTGTACATGTATTGTCAGGCTTGTTTCTCCCACATATCTTTTGCCACATTGTTTACAAATCACCATATACACACATTTTTGAAAGAAATATTCACCTGTCTGGTGCTTTTAAACCCCTCTTATTCGCGCAAGTCGTCTAGCAATCCTTGTCGTTCGAAATAATTCCAAATATGGCCCTGGAGTGCCCTCTGCTGGATAAAGCCGAGAACAGCACTTTGGTGGCTTGTTTAAAATCCTCTGTCTGTGTGTATATTCTGTGGAACCGTGATAATTGTCATTTGAAATAAACTTTTGTGTCCAATTGGTTGTGTAGAGTGAATATGGGTCCGTTGAATGTGGTTGTGTCCAAGAAATTAACCAAATTGTGATGACTTATGGATTTACATTTTATACAGCGATTATGCTTGTTAAGATGTACAAAAACATTACAAATTCCTCCTTCTCAAATATAAATAAATAAATAAATAAATCAAGTTTTTAATTGCTTGGATGTCGTCTTGTGTATCAATCTTAGTATAAAGGCTGTCCACATCAATTGTGAATAGAAAAGAGCGGACCTTGTGTGTAAAGTCCGGATCCTGGCATTGGACTCTGTTCTGAGCTGGTGTGTTTGGATTGTTGTTTGACTTACGGATGGACTGCTGATACCGCCACGGTCGGTAGTTATTCCAGCCTTTATTGCGGATGATGTACGGGCGCTGGTTAGATGATGAGCCGGCGGTCACACGCGGGCGTCCTCCGTCATACCAGCCGGTGCGCATCTGGCCGCGCGGCTCTGCTACAAAAGTCTTCGGGGACTGTTGGATAACCACGGCGGGACTGCTGGTCAGCTCTGGTCAATTGTGAATGTTTGTGAAAGACAACATTGTTTATTTTGACCACCGTATGTAGTTACTGTGAAAAATGTAACAAGTGTTCATCTTGTCTCATTTTGTGCTTGTCTCGCTCATATAGCGTCATTTTGCCAGGAAAATCAAAGGAAAGTCAATATTTAAGATTCATTTCTTTTTCTGTGTCAAACTGTCTTAGAATGACAATCCCACTTTAGAAACATCAATTGTGCATGTTTTTGAAGGACAACGTGATTTATTTTGACTTGGTTACAGTGAAAAATGCAACACGTCTCATTTTGTGCTTGTCTCGCTCGTACAGTTTGAGATTGACAGTGAAATCAGATGAATGTCACTATTTAAAACTCAGCTGTTGTTATGTGTCAAACTGTCTTCGAATGACAATTCCCCTCCCCACCCTCTGCTCTCCTCCTCGACACTTTCATTAAGGCCGTGTGGATATGCTGTTCCTGATTAATTAACCCAATCTCTCTCAGCTCTTCTTCTCTGGGCCGTGGACCATTTTGGTTTACACTCCAGGGTCAGGGCATGTACTGGATCCCAGTCAGGGGAGACAAATGCTGGAAAACATGCCGGTCAGTATTCTTTTGTTCTACAATATTGTATTTATGAGATGCAATCTGTACATGTATTGTCAGGCTTGTTTCTCCCACATATCTTTTGCCACATTGTTTACAAATCACCATATACACACATTTTTGAAAGAAATATTCACCTGTCTGGCGCTTTTAAACCCCTCTTATTCGCGCAAGTCGTCTAGCAATCCTTGTCGTTCGAAATAATTCCAAATATGGCCCTGGAGTGCCCTCTGCTGGATAAAGCCGAGAACAGCACTTTGGTGGCTTGTTTAAAATCCTCTGTCTGTGTGTATATTCTGTGGAACCGTGATAATTGTCATTTGAAATAAACTTTTGTGTCCAATTGGTTGTGTAGAGTGAATATGGGTCCGTTGAATGTGGTTGTGTCCAAGAAATTAACCAAATTGTGATGACTTATGGATTTACATTTGATACAGCAATTATGCTTGTTAAGATGTACAAAAACATTACAAATTCCTCCTCCTCAAATATAAATAAATAAATCAAGTTTTTAATTGCTTGGATGTCGTCTTGTGTATCAATCTTAGTATAAAGGCTGTCCACATCAATTGTGAATAGAAAAGAGCGGACCTTGTGTGTAAAGTCCGGATCCTGGCATTGGACTCTGTTCTGAGCTGGTGTGTTTGGATTGTTGTTTGACTTACGGATGGGCTGCTGATACCGCCACGGTCGGTAGTTATTCCAGCCTTTATTGCGGATGATGTACGGGCGCTGGTTAGATGATGAGCCGGCGGTCACACGCGGGCGTCCTCCGTCATACCAGCCGGTGCGCATCTGGCCGCGCGGCGCTGCTACAAAAGTCTTCGGGGACTGTTGGATAACCACGGCGGGACTGCTGGTCAGCTCTGGTCAATTGTGAATGTTTGTGAAAGACAACATTGTTTATTTTGACCACCGTATGTAGTTACTGTGAAAAATGTAACAAGTGTTCATCTTGTCTCATTTTGTGCTTGTCTCGCTCATATAGCGTCATTTTGCCAGGAAAATCAAAGGAAAGTCAATATTTAAGATTCATTTCTTTTTCTGTGTCAAACTGTCTTAGAATGACAATCCCACTTTAGAAACATCAATTGTGCATGTTTTTTGAAGGACAACATGATTTATTTTGACTTGGTGTTGAGTTACTGTGAAAAATGCAACACGTCTCATTTTGTGCTTGTCTCGCTCGTACAGTTTGAGATTGACAGTGAAATCAGATGAATGTCACTATTTAAAACTCAGCTGTTGTTATGTGTCAAACTGTCTTCGAATGACAATTCCCCTCCCCACCCTCTGCTCTCCTCCTCGACACTTTCATTAAGGCCGTGTGGATATGCTGTTCCTGATTAATTAACCCAATCTCTCTCAGCTCTTCTTCTCTGGGCCGTGGACCATTTTGGTTTACACTCCAGGGTCAGGGCATGTACTGGATCCCAGTCAGGGGAGACAAATGCTGGAAAACATGCCGGTCAGTATTCTTTTGTTCTACAATATTGTATTTATGACATGCAATCTGTACATGTATTGTCAGGCTTGTTTCTCCCACATATCTTTTGCCACATTATTTACAAATCACCATATACACACATTTTTGAAAGAAATATTCACCTGTCTGGCGCTTTTAAACCCCTCTTATTCGCGCAAGTCGTCTAGCAATCCTTGTCGTTCGAAATAATTCCAAAAATGGCCCTGGAGTGCCCTCTGCTGGATAAAGCCGAGAACAGCACTTTGGTGGCTTGTTTAAAATCCTCTGTCTGTGTGTATATTCTGTGGAACCGTGATAATTGTCATTTGAAATAAACTTTTGTGTCCAACTGGTTGTGTAGAGTGAATATGGGTCCGTTGAATGTGGTTGTGTCCAAGAAATTAACCAAATTGTGATGACTTATGGATTTACATTTTATACAGCGATTATGCTTGTTAAGATGTACAAAAACATTACAAATTCCTCCTCCTCAAATATAAATAAATAAATCCAGTTTTTAATTGTTTGGATGTCGTCTTGTGTATCAATCTTAGTATAAAGGCTGTCCACATCAATTGTGAATAGAAAAGAGCGGACCTTGTGTGTAAAGTCCGGATCCTGGCATTGGACTCTGTTCTGAGCTGGTGTGTTTGGATTGTTGTTTGACTTACGGATGGGCTGCTGATACCGCCACGGTCGGTAGTTATTCCAGCCTTTATTGCGGATGATGTACGGGCGCTGGTTAGATGATGAGCCGGCGGTCACACGCAGGCGTCCTCCGTCATACCAGCCGGTGCGCATCTGGCCGCGCGGCGTTGCTACAAAAGTCTTCGGGGACTGTTGGATAACCACGGCGGGACTGCTGGTCAGCTCTGGTCAATTGTGAATGTTTGTGAAAGACAACATTGTTTATTTTGACCACCGTATGTAGTTACTGTGAAAAATGTAACAAGTGTTCATCTTGTCTCATTTTGTGCTTGTCTCGCTCATATAGCGTCATTTTGCCAGGAAAATCAAAGGAAAGTCAATATTTAAGATTCATTTCTTTTTCTGTGTCAAACTGTCTTAGAATGACAATCCCACTTTAGAAACATCAATTGTGCATGTTTTTGAAGGACAACATGATTTATTTTGACTTGGTGTTGAGTTACTGTGAAAAATGCAACACGTCTCATTTTGTGCTTGTCTCGCTCGTACAGTTTGAGATTGACAGTGAAATCAGATGAATGTCACTATTTAAAACTCAGCTGTTGTTATGTGTCAAACTGTCTTCGAATGACAATTCCCCTCCCCACCCTCTGCTCTCCTCCTCGACACTTTCATTAAGGCCGTGTGGATATGCTGTTCCTGATTAATTAACCCAATCTCTCTCAGCTCTTCTTCTCTGGGCCGTGGACCATTTTGGTTTACACTCCAGGGTCAGGGCATGTACTGGATCCCAGTCAGGGGAGACAAATGCTGGAAAACATGCCGGTCAGTATTCTTTTGTTCTACAATATTGTATTTATGACATGCAATCTGTACATGTATTGTCAGGCTTGTTTCTCCCACATATCTTTTGCCACATTATTTACAAATCACCATATACACACATTTTTGAAAGAAATATTCACCTGTCTGGCGCTTTTAAACCCCTCTTATTCGCGCAAGTCGTCTAGCAATCCTTGTCGTTCGAAATAATTCCAAATATGGCCCTGGAGTGCCCTCTGCTGGATAAAGCCGAGAACAGCACTTTGGTGGCTTGTTTAAAATCCTCTGTCTGTGTGTATATTCTGTGGAACCGTGATAATTGTCATTTGAAATAAACTTTTGTGTCCAACTGGTTGTGTAGAGTGAATATGGGTCCGTTGAATGTGGTTGTGTCCAAGAAATTAACCAAATTGTGATGACTTATGGATTTACATTTTATACAGCGATTATGCTTGTTAAGATGTACAAAAACATTACAAATTCCTCCTCCTCAAATATAAATAAATAAATCCAGTTTTTAATTGCTTGGATGTCGTCTTGTGTATCAATCTTAGTATAAAGGCTGTCCACATCAATTGTGAATAGAAAAGAGCGGACCTTGTGTGTAAAGTCCGGATCCTGGCATTGGACTCTGTTCTGAGCTGGCGTGTTTGGATTGTTGTTTGACTTACGGATGGGCTGCTGATACCGCCACGGTCGGTAGTTATTCCAGCCGTTATTGCGGATGATGTACGGGCGCTGGTTAGATGATGAGCCGGCGGTCACACGCGGGCGTCCTCCGTCATACCAGCCGGTGCGCATCTGGCCGCGCGGCGTTGCTACAAAAGTCTTCGGGGACTGTTGGATAACCACGGCGGGACTGCTGGTCAGCTCTGGTCAATTGTGAATGTTTGTGAAAGACAACATTGTTTATTTTGACCACCGTATGTAGTTACTGTGAAAAATGTAACAAGTGTTCATCTTGTCTCATTTTGTGCTTGTCTCGCTCATATAGCGTCATTTTGCCAGGAAAATCAAAGGAAAGTCAATATTTAAGATTCATTTCTTTTTCTGTGTCAAACTGTCTTAGAATGACAATCCCACTTTAGAAACATCAATTGTGCATGTTTTTGAAGGACAACATGATTTATTTTGACTTGGTGTTGAGTTACTGTGAAAAATGCAACACGTCTCATTTTGTGCTTGTCTCGCTCGTACAGTTTGAGATTGACAGTGAAATCAGATGAATGTCACTATTTAAAACTCAGCTGTTGTTATGTGTCAAACTGTCTTCGAATGACAATTCCCCTCCCCACCCTCTGCTCTCCTCCTCGACACTTTCATTAAGGCCGTGTGGATATGCTGTTCCTGATTAATTAACCCAATCTCTCTCAGCTCTTCTTCTCTGGGCCGTGGACCATTTTGGTTTACACTCCAGGGTCAGGGCATGTACTGGATCCCAGTCAGGGGAGACAAATGCTGGAAAACATGCCGGTCAGTATTCTTTTGTTCTACAATATTGTATTTATGAGATGCAATCTGTACATGTATTGTCAGGCTTGTTTCTCCCACATATCTTTTGCCACATTGTTTACAAATCACCATATACACACATTTTTGAAAGAAATATTCACCTGTCTGGCGCTTTTAAACCCCTCTTATTCGCGCAAGTCGTCTAGCAATCCTTGTCGTTCGAAATAATTCCAAATATGGCCCTGGAGTGCCCTCTGCTGGATAAAGCCGAGAACAGCACTTTGGTGGCTTGTTTAAAATCCTCTGTCTGTGTGTATATTCTGTGGAACCGTGATAATTGTCATTTGAAATAAACTTTTGTGTCCAATTGGTTGTGTAGAGTGAATATGGGTCCGTTGAATGTGGTTGTGTCCAAGAAATTAACCAAATTGTGATGACTTATGGATTTACATTTTATACAGCGATTATGCTTGTTAAGATGTACAAAAACATTACAAATTCCTCCTTCTCAAATATAAATAAATAAATAAATAAATCAAGTTTTTAATTGCTTGGATGTCGTCTTGTGTATCAATCTTAGTATAAAGGCTGTCCACATCAATTGTGAATAGAAAAGAGCGGACCTTGTGTGTAAAGTCCGGATCCTGGCATTGGACTCTGTTCTGAGCTGGTGTGTTTGGATTGTTGTTTGACTTACGGATGGACTGCCGATACCGCCACGGTCGGTAGTTATTCCAGCCTTTATTGCGGATGATGTACGGGCGCTGGTTAGATGATGAGCCGGCGGTCACACGCGGGCGTCCTCCGTCATACCAGCCGGTGCGCATCTGGCCGCGCGGCTCTGCTACAAAAGTCTTCGGGGACTGTTGGATAACCACGGCGGGACTGCTGGTCAGCTCTGGTCAATTGTGAATGTTTGTGAAAGACAACATTGTTTATTTTGACCACCGTATGTAGTTACTGTGAAAAATGTAACAAGTGTTCATCTTGTCTCATTTTGTGCTTGTCTCGCTCATATAGCGTCATTTTGCCAGGAAAATCAAAGGAAAGTCAATATTTAAGATTCATTTCTTTTTCTGTGTCAAACTGTCTTAGAATGACAATCCCACTTTAGAAACATCAATTGTGCATGTTTTTGAAGGACAACGTGATTTATTTTGACTTGGTTACAGTGAAAAATGCAACACGTCTCATTTTGTGCTTGTCTCGCTCGTACAGTTTGAGATTGACAGTGAAATCAGATGAATGTCACTATTTGAAACTCAGCTGTTGTTATGTGTCAAACTGTCTTCGAATGACAATTCCCCTCCCCAGGGCCGTGGACCATTTTGGTTTACACTCCAGGGTCAGGGCATGTACTGGATCCCAGTCAGGGGAGACAAATGCTGGAAAACATGCCGGTCAGTATTCTTTTGTTCTACAATATTGTATTTATGACATGCAATCTGTACATGTATTGTCAGGCTTGTTTCTCCCACATATCTTTTGCCACATTATTTACAAATCACCATATACACACATTTTTGAAAGAAATATTCACCTGTCTGGCGCTTTTAAACCCCTCTTATTCGCGCAAGTCGTCTAGCAATCCTTGTCGTTCGAAATAATTCCAAAAATGGCCCTGGAGTGCCCTCTGCTGGATAAAGCCGAGAACAGCACTTTGGTGGCTTTTTTAAAATCCTCTGTCTGTGTGTATATTCTGTGGAACCGTGATAATTGTCATTTGAAATAAACTTTTGTGTCCAACTGGTTGTGTAGAGTGAATATGGGTCCGTTGAATGTGGTTGTGTCCAAGAAATTAACCAAATTGTGATGACTTATGGATTTACATTTTATACAGCGATTATGCTTGTTAAGATGTACAAAAACATTACAAATTCCTCCTCCTCAAATATAAATAAATAAATCAAGTTTTTAATTGCTTGGATGTCGTCTTGTGTATCAATCTTAGTATAAAGGCTGTCCACATCAATTGTGAATAGAAAAGAGCGGACCTTGTGTGTAAAGTCCGGATCCTGGCATTGGACTCTGTTCTGAGCTGGTGTGTTTGGATTGTTGTTTGACTTACGGATGGGCTGCTGATACCGCCACGGTCGGTAGTTATTCCAGCCTTTATTGCGGATGATGTACGGGCGCTGGTTAGATGATGAGCCGGCGGTCACACGCGGGCGTCCTCCGTCATACCAGCCGGTGCGCATCTGGCCGCGCGGCGCTGCTACAAAAGTCTTCGGGGACTGTTGGATAACCACGGCGGGACTGCTGGTCAGCTCTGGTCAATTGTGAATGTTTGTGAAAGACAACATTGTTTATTTTGACCACCGTATGTAGTTACTGTGAAAAATGTAACAAGTGTTCATCTTGTCTCATTTTGTGCTTGTCTCGCTCATATAGCGTCATTTTGCCAGGAAAATCAAAGGAAAGTCAATATTTAAGATTCATTTCTTTTTCTGTGTCAAACTGTCTTAGAATGACAATCCCACTTTAGAAACATCAATTGTGCATGTTTTTGAAGGACAACATGATTTATTTTGACTTGGTGTTGAGTTACTGTGAAAAATGCAACACGTCTCATTTTGTGCTTGTCTCGCTCGTACAGTTTGAGATTGACAGTGAAATCAGATGAATGTCACTATTTAAAACTCAGCTGTTGTTATGTGTCAAACTGTCTTCGAATGACAATTCCCCTCCCCACCCTCTGCTCTCCTCCTCGACACTTTCATTAAGGCCGTGTGGATATGCTGTTCCTGATTAATTAACCCAATCTCTCTCAGCTCTTCTTCTCTGGGCCGTGGACCATTTTGGTTTACACTCCAGGGTCAGGGCATGTACTGGATCCCAGTCAGGGGAGACAAATGCTGGAAAACATGCCGGTCAGTATTCTTTTGTTCTACAATATTGTATTTATGACATGCAATCTGTACATGTATTGTCAGGCTTGTTTCTCCCACATATCTTTTGCCACATTATTTACAAATCACCATATACACACATTTTTGAAAGAAATATTCACCTGTCTGGCGCTTTTAAACCCCTCTTATTCGCGCAAGTCGTCTAGCAATCCTTGTCGTTCGAAATAATTCCAAAAATGGCCCTGGAGTGCCCTCTGCTGGATAAAGCCGAGAACAGCACTTTGGTGGCTTGTTTAAAATCCTCTGTCTGTGTGTATATTCTGTGGAACCGTGATAATTGTCATTTGAAATAAACTTTTGTGTCCAACTGGTTGTGTAGAGTGAATATGGGTCCGTTGAATGTGGTTGTGTCCAAGAAATTAACCAAATTGTGATGACTTATGGATTTACATTTTATACAGCGATTATGCTTGTTAAGATGTACAAAAACATTACAAATTCCTCCTCCTCAAATATAAATAAATAAATCAAGTTTTTAATTGCTTGGATGTCGTCTTGTGTATCAATCTTAGTATAAAGGCTGTCCACATCAATTGTGAATAGAAAAGAGCGGACCTTGTGTGTAAAGTCCGGATCCTGGCATTGGACTCTGTTCTGAGCTGGTGTGTTTGGATTGTTGTTTGACTTACGGATGGGCTGCTGATACCGCCACGGTCGGTAGTTATTCCAGCCTTTATTGCGGATGATGTACGGGCGCTGGTTAGATGATGAGCCGGCGGTCACACGCGGTCGTCCTCCGTCATACCAGCCGGTGCGCATCTGGCCGCGCGGCGCTGCTACAAAAGTCTTCGGGGACTGTTGGATAACCACGGCGGGACTGCTGGTCAGCTCTGGTCAATTGTGAATGTTTGTGAAAGACAACATTGTTTATTTTGACCACCGTATGTAGTTACTGTGAAAAATGTAACAAGTGTTCATCTTGTCTCATTTTGTGCTTGTCTCGCTCATATAGCGTCATTTTGCCAGGAAAATCAAAGGAAAGTCAATATTTAAGATTCATTTCTTTTTCTGTGTCAAACTGTCTTAGAATGACAATCCCACTTTAGAAACATCAATTGTGCATGTTTTTGAAGGACAACATGATTTATTTTGACTTGGTGTTGAGTTACTGTGAAAAATGCAACACGTCTCATTTTGTGCTTGTCTCGCTCGTACAGTTTGAGATTGACAGTGAAATCAGATGAATGTCACTATTTAAAACTCAGCTGTTGTTATGTGTCAAACTGTCTTCGAATGACATTTCCCCTCCCCACCCTCTGCTCTCCTCCTCGACACTTTCATTAAGGCCGTGTGGATATGCTGTTCCTGATTAATTAACCCAATCTCTCTCAGCTCTTCTTCTCTGGGCCGTGGACCATTTTGGTTTACACTCCAGGGTCAGGGCATGTACTGGATCCCAGTCAGGGGAGACAAATGCTGGAAAACATGCCGGTCAGTATTCTTTTGTTCTACAATATTGTATTTATGACATGCAATCTGTACATGTATTGTCAGGCTTGTTTCTCCCACATATCTTTTGCCACATTATTTACAAATCACCATATACACACATTTTTGAAAGAAATATTCCCCTGTCTGGCGCTTTTAAACCCCTCTTATTCGCGCAAGTCGTCTAGCAATCCTTGTCGTTCGAAATAATTCCAAATATGGCCCTGGAGTGCCCTCTGCTGGATAAAGCCGAGAACAGCACTTTGGTGGCTTGTTTAGAATCCTCTGTCTGTGTGTATATTCTGTGGAACCGTGATAATTGTCATTTGAAATAAACTTTTGTGTCCAATTGATTGTGTAGAGTGAATATGGGTCCGTTGAATGTGGTTGTGTCCAAGAAATTAACCAAATTGTGATGACTTATGGATTTACATTTGATACAGCAATTATGCTTGTTAAGATGTACAAAAACATTACAAATTCCTCCTCCTCAAATATAAATAAATAAATCAAGTTTTTAATTGCTTGGATGTCGTCTTGTGTATCAATCTTAGTATAAAGGCTGTCCACATCAATTGTGAATAGAAAAGAGCGGACCTTGTGTGTAAAGTCCGGATCCTGGCATTGGACTCTGTTCTGCGCTGGTGTGTTTGGATTGTTGTTTGACTTACGGATGGGCTGCTGATACCGCCACGGTCGGTAGTTATTCCAGCCTTTATTGCGGATGATGTACGGGCGCTGGTTAGATGATGAGCCGGCGGTCACACGCGGGCGTCCTCCGTCATACCAGCCGGTGCGCATCTGGCCGCGCGGCGCTGCTACAAAAGTCTTCGGGGACTGTTGGATAACCACGGCGGGACTGCTGGTCAGCTCTGGTCAATTGTGAATGTTTGTGAAAGACAACATTGTTTATTTTGACCACCGTATGTAGTTACTGTGAAAAATGTAACAAGTGTTCATCTTGTCTCATTTTGTGCTTGTCTCGCTCATATAGCGTCATTTTGCCAGGAAAATCAAAGGAAAGTCAATATTTAAGATTCATTTCTTTTTCTGTGTCAAACTGTCTTAGAATGACAATCCCACTTTAGAAACATCAATTGTGCATGTTTTTGAAGGACAACATGATTTATTTTGACTTGGTGTTGAGTTACTGTGAAAAATGCAACACGTCTCATTTTGTGCTTGTCTCGCTCGTACAGTTTGAGATTGACAGTGAAATCAGATGAATGTCACTATTTAAAACTCAGCTGTTGTTATGTGTCAAACTGTCTTCGAATGACAATTCCCCTCCCCACCCTCTGCTCTCCTCCTCGACACTTTCATTAAGGCCGTGTGGATATGCTGTTCCTGATTAATTAACCCAATCTCTCTCAGCTCTTCTTCTCTGGGCCGTGGACCATTTTGGTTTACACTCCAGGGTCAGGGCATGTACTGGATCCCAGTCAGGGGAGACAAATGCTGGAAAACATGCCGGTCAGTATTCTTTTGTTCTACAATATTGTATTTATGACATGCAATCTGTACATGTATTGTCAGGCTTGTTTCTCCCACATATCTTTTGCCACATTATTTACAAATCACCATATACACACATTTTTGAAAGAAATATTCACCTGTCTGGCGCTTTTAAACCCCTCTTATTCGCGCAAGTCGTCTAGCAATCCTTGTCGTTCGAAATAATTCCAAAAATGGCCCTGGAGTGCCCTCTGCTGGATAAAGCCGAGAACAGCACTTTGGTGGCTTGTTTAAAATCCTCTGTCTGTGTGTATATTCTGTGGAACCGTGATAATTGTCATTTGAAATAAACTTTTGTGTCCAACTGGTTGTGTAGAGTGAATATGGGTCCGTTGAATGTGGTTGTGTCCAAGAAATTAACCAAATTGTGATGACTTATGGATTTACATTTTATACAGCGATTATGCTTGTTAAGATGTACAAAAACATTACAAATTCCTCCTCCTCAAATATAAATAAATAAATCAAGTTTTTAATTGCTTGGATGTCGTCTTGTGTATCAATCTTAGTATAAAGGCTGTCCACATCAATTGTGAATAGAAAAGAGCGGACCTTGTGTGTAAAGTCCGGATCCTGGCATTGGACTCTGTTCTGAGCTGGTGTGTTTGGATTGTTGTTTGACTTACGGATGGACTGCTGATACCGCCACGGTCGGTAGTTATTCCAGCCTTTATTGCGGATGATGTACGGGCGCTGGTTAGATGATGAGCCGGCGGTCACACGCGGGCGTCCTCCGTCATACCAGCCGGTGCGCATCTGGCCGCGCGGCTCTGCTACAAAAGTCTTCGGGGACTGTTGGATAACCACGGCGGGACTGCTGGTCAGCTCTGGTCAATTGTGAATGTTTGTGAAAGACAACATTGTTTATTTTGACCACCGTATGTAGTTACTGTGAAAAATGTAACAAGTGTTCATCTTGTCTCATTTTGTGCTTGTCTCGCTCATATAGCGTCATTTTGCCAGGAAAATCAAAGGAAAGTCAATATTTAAGATTCATTTCTTTTTCTGTGTCAAACTGTCTTAGAATGACAATCCCACTTTAGAAACATCAATTGTGCATGTTTTTGAAGGACAACATGATTTATTTTGACTTGGTGTTGAGTTACTGTGAAAAATGCAACACGTCTCATTTTGTGCTTGTCTCGCTCGTACAGTTTGAGATTGACAGTGAAATCAGATGAATGTCACTATTTGAAACTCAGCTGTTGTTATGTGTCAAACTGTCTTCGAATGACAATTCCCCTCCCCAGGGCCGTGGACCATTTTGGTTTACACTCCAGGGTCAGGGCATGTACTGGATCCCAGTCAGGGGAGACAAATGCTGGAAAACATGCCGGTCAGTATTCTTTTGTTCTACAATATTGTATTTATGACATGCAATCTGTACATGTATTGTCAGGCTTGTTTCTCCCACATATCTTTTGCCACATTATTTACAAATCACCATATACACACATTTTTGAAAGAAATATTCCCCTGTCTGGCGCTTTTAAACCCCTCTTATTCGCGCAAGTCGTCTAGCAATCCTTGTCGTTCGAAATAATTCCAAATATGGCCCTGGAGTGCCCTCTGCTGGATAAAGCCGAGAACAGCACTTTGGTGGCTTGTTTAGAATCCTCTGTCTGTGTGTATATTCTGTGGAACCGTGATAATTGTCATTTGAAATAAACTTTTGTGTCCAATTGGTTGTGTAGAGTGAATATGGGTCCGTTGAATGTGGTTGTGTCCAAGAAATTAACCAAATTGTGATGACTTATGGATTTACATTTTATACAGCAATTATGCTTGTTAAGATGTACAAAAACATTACAAATTCCTCCTCCTCAAATATAAATAAATAAATCAAGTTTTTAATTGCTTGGATGTCGTCTTGTGTATCAATCTTAGTATAAAGGCTGTCCACATCAATTGTGAATAGAAAAGAGCGGACCTTGTGTGTAAAGTCCGGATCCTGGCATTGGACTCTGTTCTGAGCTGGTGTGTTTGGATTGTTGTTTGACTTACGGATGGGCTGCTGATACCGCCACGGTCGGTAGTTATTCCAGCCTTTATTGCGGATGATGTACGGGCGCTGGTTAGATGATGAGCCGGCGGTCACACGCGGGCGTCCTCCGTCATACCAGCCGGTGCGCATCTGGCCGCGCGGCGCTGCTACAAAAGTCTTCGGGGACTGTTGGATAACCACGGCGGGACTGCTGGTCAGCTCTGGTCAATTGTGAATGTTTGTGAAAGACAACATTGTTTATTTTGACCACCGTATGTAGTTACTGTGAAAAATGTAACAAGTGTTCATCTTGTCTCATTTTGTGCTTGTCTCGCTCATATAGCGTCATTTTGCCAGGAAAATCAAAGGAAAGTCAATATTTAAGATTCATTTCTTTTTCTGTGTCAAACTGTCTTAGAATGACAATCCCACTTTAGAAACATCAATTGTGCATGTTTTTGAAGGACAACGTGATTTATTTTGACTTGGTTACTGTGAAAAATGCAACACGTCTCATTTTGTGCTTGTCTCGCTCGTACAGTTTGAGATTGACAGTGAAATCAGATGAATGTCACTATTTAAAACTCAGCCGTTGTTATGTGTCAAACTGTCTTCGAATGACATTTCCCCTCCCCACCCTCTGCTCTCCTCCTCGACACTTTCATTAAGGCCGTGTGGATATGCTGTTCCTGATTAATTAACCCAATCTCTCTCAGCTCTTCTTCTCTGGGCCGTGGACCATTTTGGTTTACACTCCAGGGTCAGGGCATGTACTGGATCCCAGTCAGGGGAGACAAATGCTGGAAAACATGCCGGTCAGTATTCTTTTGTTCTACAATATTGTATTTATGACATGCAATCTGTACATGTATTGTCAGGCTTGTTTCTCCCACATATCTTTTGCCACATTATTTACAAATCACCATATACACACATTTTTGAAAGAAATATTCCCCTGTCTGGCGCTTTTAAACCCCTCTTATTCGCGCTAGTCGTCTAGCAATCCTTGTCGTTCGAAATAATTCCAAATATGGCCCTGGAGTGCCCTCTGCTGGATAAAGCCGAGAACAGCACTTTGGTGGCTTGTTTAGAATCCTCTGTCTGTGTGTATATTCTGTGGAACCGTGATAATTGTCATTTGAAATAAACTTTTGTGTCCAATTGGTTGTGTAGAGTGAATATGGGTCCGTTGAATGTGGTTGTGTCCAAGAAATTAACCAAATTGTGATGACTTATGGATTTACATTTTATACAGCAATTATGCTTGTTAAGATGTACAAAAACATTACAAATTCCTCCTCCTCAAATATAAATAAATAAATCAAGTTTTTAATTGCTTGGATGTCGTCTTGTGTATCAATCTTAGTATAAAGGCTGTCCACATCAATTGTGAATAGAAAAGAGCGGACCTTGTGTGTAAAGTCCGGATCCTGGCATTGGACTCTGTTCTGAGCTGGTGTGTTTGGATTGTTGTTTGACTTACGGATGGGCTGCTGATACCGCCACGGTCGGTAGTTATTCCAGCCTTTATTGCGGATGATGTACGGGCGCTGGTTAGATGATGAGCCGGCGGTCACACGCGGGCGTCCTCCGTCATACCAGCCGGTGCGCATCTGGCCGCGCGGCGCTGCTACAAAAGTCTTCGGGGACTGTTGGATAACCACGGCGGGACTGCTGGTCAGCTCTGGTCAATTGTGAATGTTTGTGAAAGACAACATTGTTTATTTTGACCACCGTATGTAGTTACTGTGAAAAATGTAACAAGTGTTCATCTTGTCTCATTTTGTGCTTGTCTCGCTCATATAGCGTCATTTTGCCAGGAAAATCAAAGGAAAGTCAATATTTAAGATTCATTTCTTTTTCTGTGTCAAACTGTCTTAGAATGACAATCCCACTTTAGAAACATCAATTGTGCATGTTTTTGAAGGACAACGTGATTTATTTTGACTTGGTTACTGTGAAAAATGCAACACGTCTCATTTTGTGCTTGTCTCGCTCGTACAGTTTGAGATTGACAGTGAAATCAGATGAATGTCACTATTTAAAACTCAGCCGTTGTTATGTGTCAAACTGTCTTCGAATGACATTTCCCCTCCCCACCCTCTGCTCTCCTCCTCGACACTTTCATTAAGGCCGTGTGGATATGCTGTTCCTGATTAATTAACCCAATCTCTCTCAGCTCTTCTTCTCTGGGCCGTGGACCATTTTGGTTTACACTCCAGGGTCAGGGCATGTACTGGATCCCAGTCAGGGGAGACAAATGCTGGAAAACATGCCGGTCAGTATTCTTTTGTTCTACAATATTGTATTTATGACATGCAATCTGTACATGTATTGTCAGGCTTGTTTCTCCCACATATCTTTTGCCACATTATTTACAAATCACCATATACACACATTTTTGAAAGAAATATTCCCCTGTCTGGCGCTTTTAAACCCCTCTTATTCGCGCTAGTCGTCTAGCAATCCTTGTCGTTCGAAATAATTCCAAATATGGCCCTGGAGTGCCCTCTGCTGGATAAAGCCGAGAACAGCACTTTGGTGGCTTGTTTAAAATCCTCTGTCTGTGTGTATATTCTGTGGAACCGTGATAATTGTCATTTGAAATAAACTTTTTTGTCCAATTGGTTGTGTAGAGTGAATATGGGTCCGTTGAATGTGGTTGTGTCCAAGAAATTAACCAAATTGTGATGACCTACGGATTTACATTTTATACAGCGATTATGCTTGTTAAGATGTACAAAAACATTACAAATTCCTCCTCCTCAAATATAAATAAATAAATAAATAAATCAAGTTTTTAATTGCTTGGATGTCGTCTTGTGTATCAATCTTAGTATAAAGGCTGTCCACATCAATTGTGAATAGAAAAGAGCGGACCTTGTGTGTAAAGTCCGGATCCTGGCATTGGACTCTGTTCTGCGCTGGTGTGTTTGGATTGTTGTTTGACTTACGGATGGGCTGCTGATACCGCCACGGTCGGTAGTTATTCCAGCCATTATTGCGGATGATGTACGGGCGCTGGTTAGATGATGAGCCGGCGGTCACACGCGGGCGTCCTCCGTCATACCAGCCGGTGAGCATGTGGCCGCGCGGCGCTGCTACAAAAGTCTTCGGGGACTGTTGGATAACCACGGCGGGACTGCTGGTCAGCTCTGGTCAATTGTGAATGTTTGTGAAAGACAACATTGTTTATTTTGACCACCGTATGTAGTTACTGTGAAAAATGTAACAAGTGTTCATCTTGTCTCATTTTGTGCTTGTCTCGCTCATATAGCGTCATTTTGCCAGGAAAATCAAAGGAAAGTCAATATTTAAGATTCATTTCTTTTTCTGTGTCAAACTGTCTTAGAATGACAATCCCACTTTAGAAACATCAATTGTGCATGTTTTTGAAGGACAACATGATTTATTTTGACTTGGTGTTGAGTTACTGTGAAAAATGCAACACGTCTCATTTTGTGCTTGTCTCGCTCGCACAGTTTGAGATTGACAGTGAAATCAGATGAATGTCACTATTTAAAACTCAGCTGTTGTTATGTGTCAAACTGTCTTCGAATGACAATTCCCCTCCCCACCCTCTGCTCTCCTCCTCGACACTTTCATTAAGGCCGTGTGGATATGCTGTTCCTGATTAATTAACCCAATCTCTCTCAGCTCTTCTTCTCTGGGCCGTGGACCATTTTGGTTTACACTCCAGGGTCAGGGCATGTACTGGATCCCAGTCAGGGGAGACAAATGCTGGAAAACATGCCGGTCAGTATTCTTTTGTTCTACAATATTGTATTTATGAGATGCAATCTGTACATGTATTGTCAGGCTTGTTTCTCCCACATATCTTTTGCCACATTGTTTACAAATCACCATATACACACATTTTTGAAAGAAATATTCACCTGTCTGGCGCTTTTAAACCCCTCTTATTCGCGCAAGTCGTCTAGCAATCCTTGTCGTTCGAAATAATTCCAAATATGGCCCTGGAGTGCCCTCTGCTGGATAAAGCCGAGAACAGCACTTTGGTGGCTTGTTTAAAATCCTCTGTCTGTGTGTATATTCTGTGGAACCGTGATAATTGTCATTTGAAATAAACTTTTGTGTCCAATTGGTTGTGTAGAGTGAATATGGGTCCGTTGAATGTGGTTGTGTCCAAGAAATTAACCAAATTGTGATGACTTATGGATTTACATTTTATACAGCGATTATGCTTGTTAAGATGTACAAAAACATTACAAATTCCTCCTTCTCAAATATAAATAAATAAATAAATAAATCAAGTTTTTAATTGCTTGGATGTCGTCTTGTGTATCAATCTTAGTATAAAGGCTGTCCACATCAATTGTGAATAGAAAAGAGCGGACCTTGTGTGTAAAGTCCGGATCCTGGCATTGGACTCTGTTCTGAGCTGGTGTGTTTGGATTGTTGTTTGACTTACGGATGGACTGCTGATACCGCCACGGTCGGTAGTTATTCCAGCCTTTATTGCGGATGATGTACGGGCGCTGGTTAGATGATGAGCCGGCGGTCACACGCGGGCGTCCTCCGTCATACCAGCCGGTGCGCATCTGGCCGCGCGGCTCTGCTACAAAAGTCTTCGGGGACTGTTGGATAACCACGGCGGGACTGCTGGTCAGCTCTGGTCAATTGTGAATGTTTGTGAAAGACAACATTGTTTATTTTGACCACCGTATGTAGTTACTGTGAAAAATGTAACAAGTGTTCATCTTGTCTCATTTTGTGCTTGTCTCGCTCATATAGCGTCATTTTGCCAGGAAAATCAAAGGAAAGTCAATATTTAAGATTCATTTCTTTTTCTGTGTCAAACTGTCTTAGAATGACAATCCCACTTTAGAAACATCAATTGTGCATGTTTTTGAAGGACAACATGATTTATTTTGACTTGGTGTTGAGTTACTGTGAAAAATGCAACACGTCTCATTTTGTGCTTGTCTCGCTCGTACAGTTTGAGATTGACAGTGAAATCAGATGAATGTCACTATTTGAAACTCAGCTGTTGTTATGTGTCAAACTGTCTTCGAATGACAATTCCCCTCCCCAGGGCCGTGGACCATTTTGGTTTACACTCCAGGGTCAGGGCATGTACTGGATCCCAGTCAGGGGAGACAAATGCTGGAAAACATGCCGGTCAGTATTCTTTTGTTCTACAATATTGTATTTATGACATGCAATCTGTACATGTATTGTCAGGCTTGTTTCTCCCACATATCTTTTGCCACATTATTTACAAATCACCATATACACACATTTTTGAAAGAAATATTCCCCTGTCTGGCGCTTTTAAACCCCTCTTATTCGCGCAAGTCGTCTAGCAATCCTTGTCGTTCGAAATAATTCCAAATATGGCCCTGGAGTGCCCTCTGCTGGATAAAGCCGAGAACAGCACTTTGGTGGCTTGTTTAGAATCCTCTGTCTGTGTGTATATTCTGTGGAACCGTGATAATTGTCATTTGAAATAAACTTTTGTGTCCAATTGGTTGTGTAGAGTGAATATGGGTCCGTTGAATGTGGTTGTGTCCAAGAAATTAACCAAATTGTGATGACTTATGGATTTACATTTTATACAGCAATTATGCTTGTTAAGATGTACAAAAACATTACAAATTCCTCCTCCTCAAATATAAATAAATAAATCAAGTTTTTAATTGCTTGGATGTCGTCTTGTGTATCAATCTTAGTATAAAGGCTGTCCACATCAATTGTGAATAGAAAAGAGCGGACCTTGTGTGTAAAGTCCGGATCCTGGCATTGGACTCTGTTCTGAGCTGGTGTGTTTGGATTGTTGTTTGACTTACGGATGGGCTGCTGATACCGCCACGGTCGGTAGTTATTCCAGCCTTTATTGCGGATGATGTACGGGCGCTGGTTAGATGATGAGCCGGCGGTCACACGCGGGCGTCCTCCGTCATACCAGCCGGTGCGCATCTGGCCGCGCGGCGCTGCTACAAAAGTCTTCGGGGACTGTTGGATAACCACGGCGGGACTGCTGGTCAGCTCTGGTCAATTGTGAATGTTTGTGAAAGACAACATTGTTTATTTTGACCACCGTATGTAGTTACTGTGAAAAATGTAACAAGTGTTCATCTTGTCTCATTTTGTGCTTGTCTCGCTCATATAGCGTCATTTTGCCAGGAAAATCAAAGGAAAGTCAATATTTAAGATTCATTTCTTTTTCTGTGTCAAACTGTCTTAGAATGACAATCCCACTTTAGAAACATCAATTGTGCATGTTTTTGAAGGACAACGTGATTTATTTTGACTTGGTTACTGTGAAAAATGCAACACGTCTCATTTTGTGCTTGTCTCGCTCGTACAGTTTGAGATTGACAGTGAAATCAGATGAATGTCACTATTTAAAACTCAGCCGTTGTTATGTGTCAAACTGTCTTCGAATGACATTTCCCCTCCCCACCCTCTGCTCTCCTCCTCGACACTTTCATTAAGGCCGTGTGGATATGCTGTTCCTGATTAATTAACCCAATCTCTCTCAGCTCTTCTTCTCTGGGCCGTGGACCATTTTGGTTTACACTCCAGGGTCAGGGCATGTACTGGATCCCAGTCAGGGGAGACAAATGCTGGAAAACATGCCGGTCAGTATTCTTTTGTTCTACAATATTGTATTTATGACATGCAATCTGTACATGTATTGTCAGGCTTGTTTCTCCCACATATCTTTTGCCACATTATTTACAAATCACCATATACACACATTTTTGAAAGAAATATTCCCCTGTCTGGCGCTTTTAAACCCCTCTTATTCGCGCTAGTCGTCTAGCAATCCTTGTCGTTCGAAATAATTCCAAATATGGCCCTGGAGTGCCCTCTGCTGGATAAAGCCGAGAACAGCACTTTGGTGGCTTGTTTAAAATCCTCTGTCTGTGTGTATATTCTGTGGAACCGTGATAATTGTCATTTGAAATAAACTTTTTTGTCCAATTGGTTGTGTAGAGTGAATATGGGTCCGTTGAATGTGGTTGTGTCCAAGAAATTAACCAAATTGTGATGACCTACGGATTTACATTTTATACAGCGATTATGCTTGTTAAGATGTACAAAAACATTACAAATTCCTCCTCCTCAAATATAAATAAATAAATAAATAAATCAAGTTTTTAATTGCTTGGATGTCGTCTTGTGTATCAATCTTAGTATAAAGGCTGTCCACATCAATTGTGAATAGAAAAGAGCGGACCTTGTGTGTAAAGTCCGGATCCTGGCATTGGACTCTGTTCTGCGCTGGTGTGTTTGGATTGTTGTTTGACTTACGGATGGGCTGCTGATACCGCCACGGTCGGTAGTTATTCCAGCCATTATTGCGGATGATGTACGGGCGCTGGTTAGATGATGAGCCGGCGGTCACACGCGGGCGTCCTCCGTCATACCAGCCGGTGAGCATGTGGCCGCGCGGCGCTGCTACAAAAGTCTTCGGGGACTGTTGGATAACCACGGCGGGACTGCTGGTCAGCTCTGGTCAATTGTGAATGTTTGTGAAAGACAACATTGTTTATTTTGACCACCGTATGTAGTTACTGTGAAAAATGTAACAAGTGTTCATCTTGTCTCATTTTGTGCTTGTCTCGCTCATATAGCGTCATTTTGCCAGGAAAATCAAAGGAAAGTCAATATTTAAGATTCATTTCTTTTTCTGTGTCAAACTGTCTTAGAATGACAATCCCACTTTAGAAACATCAATTGTGCATGTTTTTGAAGGACAACATGATTTATTTTGACTTGGTGTTGAGTTACTGTGAAAAATGCAACACGTCTCATTTTGTGCTTGTCTCGCTCGCACAGTTTGAGATTGACAGTGAAATCAGATGAATGTCACTATTTAAAACTCAGCTGTTGTTATGTGTCAAACTGTCTTCGAATGACAATTCCCCTCCCCAGGGCCGTGGACCATTTTGGTTTACACTCCAGGGTCAGGGCATGTACTGGATCCCAGTCAGGGGAGACAAATGCTGGAAAACATGCCGGTCAGTATTCTTTTGTTCTACAATATTGTATTTATGACATGCAATCTGTACATGTAGTGTCAGGCTTGTTTCTCCCACATATCTTTTGCCACATTATTTACAAATCACCATATACACACATTTTTGAAAGAAATATTCCCCTGTCTGGCGCTTTTACACCCCTCTTATTCGCGCAAGTCGTCTAGCAATCCTTGTCGTTCGAAATGATTCCAAATATGGCCCTGGAGTGCCCTCTGCTGGATAAAGCCGAGAACAGCACTTTGGTGGCTTGTTTAAAATCCTCTGTCTGTGTGTATATTCTGTGGAACCGTGATAATTGTCATTTGAAATAAACTTTTGTGTCCAATTGGTTGTGTAGAGTGAATATGGGTCCGTTGAATGTGGTTGTGTCCAAGAAATTAACCAAATTGTGATGACTTACGGATTTACATTTTATACAGCGATTATGCTTGTTAAGATGTACAAAAACATTACAAATTCCTCCTCCTCAAATATAAATAAATCAATCAATCAATCAAGTTTTTAATTGCTTGGATGTCGTCTTGTGTATCAATCTTAGTATAAAGGCTGTCCACATCAATTGTGAATAGAAAAGAGCGGACCTTGTGTGTAAAGTCCGGATCCTGGCATTGGACTCTGTTCTGCGCTGGTGTGTTTGGATTGTTGTTTGACTTACGGATGGGCTGCTGATACCGCCACGGTCGGTAGTTATTCCAGCCATTATTGCGGATGATGTACGGGCGCTGGTTAGATGATGAGCCGGCGGTCACACGCGGGCGTCCTCCGTCATACCAGCCGGTGAGCATGTGGCCGCGCGGCGCTGCTACAAAAGTCTTCGGGGACTGTTGGATAACCACGGCGGGACTGCTGGTCAGCTCTGGTCAATTGTGAATGTTTGTGAAAGACAACATTGTTTATTTTGACCACCGTATGTAGTTACTGTGAAAAATGTAACAAGTGTTCATCTTGTCTCATTTTGTGCTTGTCTCGCTCATATAGCGTCATTTTGCCAGGAAAATCAAAGGAAAGTCAATATTTAAGATTCATTTCTTTT
Organism: Chaetodon auriga; assembly: GCF_051107435.1. Taxonomy (NCBI): domain Eukaryota; kingdom Metazoa; phylum Chordata; class Actinopteri; order Chaetodontiformes; family Chaetodontidae; genus Chaetodon; species Chaetodon auriga. The sequence goes on along the minus strand of NW_027481986.1, from coordinate 142,770 downwards.
TCTGTGTCAAACTGTCTTAGAATGACAATCCCACTTTAGAAACATCAATTGTGCATGTTTTTGAAGGACAACATGATTTATTTTGACTTGGTTACTGTGAAAAATGCAACACGTCTCATTTTGTGCTTGTCTCGCTCATACAGTTTGAGATTGACAGTGAAATCAGATGAATGTCACTATTTAAAACTCAGCTGTTGTTATGTGTCAAACTGTCTTCGAATGACAATTCCCCTCCCCACCCTCTGCTCTCCTCCTCGACACTTTCATTAAGGCCGTGTGGATATGCTGTTCCTGATTAATTAACCCAATCTCTCTCAGCTCTTCTTCTCTGGGCCGTGGACCATTTTGGTTTACACTCCAGGGTCAGGGCATGTACTGGATCCCAGTCAGGGGAGACAAATGCTGGAAAACATGCCGGTCAGTATTCTTTTGTTCTACAATATTGTATTTATGACATGCAATCTGTACATGTATTGTCAGGCTTGTTTCTCCCACATATCTTTTGCCACATTATTTACAAATCACCATATACACACATTTTTGAAAGAAATATTCACCTGTCTGGCGCTTTTAAACCCCTCTTATTCGCGCAAGTCGTCTAGCAATCCTTGTCGTTCGAAATAATTCCAAAAATGGCCCTGGAGTGCCCTCTGCTGGATAAAGCCGAGAACAGCACTTTGGTGGCTTGTTTAAAATCCTCTGTCTGTGTGTATATTCTGTGGAACCGTGATAATTGTCATTTGAAATAAACTTTTGTGTCCAACTGGTTGTGTAGAGTGAATATGGGTCCGTTGAATGTGCTTGTGTCCAAGAAATTAACCAAATTGTGATGACTTATGGATTTACATTTTATACAGCGATTATGCTTGTTAAGATGTACAAAAACATTACAAATTCCTCCTCCTCAAATATAAATAAATAAATCCAGTTTTTAATTGCTTGGATGTCGTCTTGTGTATCAATCTTAGTATAAAGGCTGTCCACATCAATTGTGAATAGAAAAGAGCGGACCTTGTGTGTAAAGTCCGGATCCTGGCATTGGACTCTGTTCTGAGCTGGTGTGTTTGGATTGTTGTTTGACTTACGGATGGGCTGCTGATACCGCCACGGTCGGTAGTTATTCCAGCCTTTATTGCGGATGATGTACGGGCGCTGGTTAGATGATGAGCCGGCGGTCACACGCGGGCGTCCTCCGTCATACCAGCCGGTGCGCATCTGGCCGCGCGGCGTTGCTACAAAAGTCTTCGGGGACTGTTGGATAACCACGGCGGGACTGCTGGTCAGCTCTGGTCAATTGTGAATGTTTGTGAAAGACAACTTTGTTTATTTTGACCACCGTATGTAGTTACTGTGAAAAATGTAACAAGTGTTCATCTTGTCTCATTTTGTGCTTGTCTCGCTCATATAGCGTCATTTTGCCAGGAAAATCAAAGGAAAGTCAATATTTAAGATTCATTTCTTTTTCTGTGTCAAACTGTCTTAGAATGACAATCCCACTTTAGAAACATCAATTGTGCATGTTTTTGAAGGACAACATGATTTATTTTGACTTGGTGTTGAGTTACTGTGAAAAATGCAACACGTCTCATTTTGTGCTTGTCTCGCTCGTACAGTTTGAGATTGACAGTGAAATCAGATGAATGTCACTATTTAAAACTCAGCTGTTGTTATGTGTCAAACTGTCTTGGAATGACAATTCCCCTCCCCAGGGCCGTGGACCATTTTGGTTTACACTCCAGGGTCAGGGCATGTACTGGATCCCAGTCAGGGGAGACAAATGCTGGAAAACATGCCGGTCAGTATTCTTTTGTTCTACAATATTGTATTTATGACATGCAATCTGTACATGTATTGTCAGGCTTGTTTCTCCCACATATCTTTTGCCACATTATTTACAAATCACCATATACACACATTTTTGAAAGAAATATTCCCCTGTCTGGCGCTTTTAAACCCCTCTTATTCGCGCAAGTCGTCTAGCAATCCTTGTCGTTCGAAATAATTCCAAATATGGCCCTGGAGTGCCCTCTGCTGGATAAAGCCGAGAACAGCACTTTGGTGGCTTGTTTAAAATCCTCTGTCTGTGTGTATATTCTGTGGAACCGGGATAATTGTCATTTGAAATAAACTTTTGTGTCCAATTGGTTGTGTAGAGTGAATATGGGTCCGTTGAATGTGGTTGTGTCCAAGAAATTAACCAAATTGTGATGACTTATGGATTTACATTTTATACAGCAATTATGCTTGTTAAGATGTACAAAAACATTACAAATTCCTCCTCCTCAAATATAAATAAATAAATAAATAAATCAAGTTTTTAATTGCTTGGATGTCGTCTTGTGTATCAATCTTAGTATAAAGGCTGTCCACATCAATTGTGAATAGAAAAGAGCGGACCTTGTGTGTAAAGTCCGGATCCTGGCATTGGACTCTGTTCTGAGCTGGTGTGTTTGGATTGTTGTTTGACTTACGGATGGGCTGCTGATACCGCCACGGTCGGTAGTTATTCCAGCCTTTATTGCGGATGATGTACGGGCGCTGGTTAGATGATGAGCCGGCGGTCACACGCGGGCGTCCTCCGTCATACCAGCCGGTGCGCATCTGGCCGCGCGGCGCTGCTACAAAAGTCTTCGGGGACTGTTGGATAACCACGGCGGGACTGCTGGTCAGCTCTGGTCAATTGTGAATGTTTGTGAAAGACAACATTGTTTATTTTGACCACCGTATGTAGTTACTGTGAAAAATGTAACAAGTGTTCATCTTGTCTCATTTTGTGCTTGTCTCGCTCATATAGCGTCATTTTGCCAGGAAAATCAAAGGAAAGTCAATATTTAAGATTCATTTCTTTTTCTGTGTCAAACTGTCTTAGAATGACAATCCCACTTTAGAAACATCAATTGTGCATGTTTTTGAAGGACAACATGATTTATTTTGACTTGGTTACAGTGAAAAATGCAACACGTCTCATTTTGTGCTTGTCTCGCTCGTACAGTTTGAGATTGACAGTGAAATCAGATGAATGTCACTATTTAAAACTCAGCTGTTGTTATGTGTCAAACTGTCTTCGAATGACAATTCCCCTCCCCACCCTCTGCTCTCCTCCTCGACACTTTCATTAAGGCCGTGTGGATATGCTGTTCCTGATTAATTAACCCAATCTCTCTCAGCTCTTCTTCTCTGGGCCGTGGACCATTTTGGTTTACACTCCAGGGTCAGGGCATGTACTGGATCCCAGTCAGGGGAGACAAATGCTGGAAAACATGCCGGTCAGTATTCTTTTGTTCTACAATATTGTATTTATGACATGCAATCTGTACATGTATTGTCAGGCTTGTTTCTCCCACATATCTTTTGCCACATTATTTACAAATCACCATATACACACATTTTTGAAAGAAATATTCACCTGTCTGGCGCTTTTAAACCCCTCTTATTCGCGCAAGTCGTCTAGCAATCCTTGTCGTTCGAAATAATTCCAAAAATGGCCCTGGAGTGCCCTCTGCTGGATAAAGCCGAGAACAGCACTTTGGTGGCTTGTTTAAAATCCTCTGTCTGTGTGTATATTCTGTGGAACCGTGATAATTGTCATTTGAAATAAACTTTTGTGTCCAACTGGTTGTGTAGAGTGAATATGGGTCCGTTGAATGTGGTTGTGTCCAAGAAATTAACCAAATTGTGATGACTTATGGATTTACATTTTATACAGCGATTATGCTTGTTAAGATGTACAAAAACATTACAAATTCCTCCTCCTCAAATATAAATAAATCAATCAATCAATCAAGTTTTTAATTGCTTGGATGTCGTCTTGTGTATCAATCTTAGTATAAAGGCTGTCCACATCAATTGTGAATAGAAAAGAGCGGACCTTGTGTGTAAAGTCCGGATCCTGGCATTGGACTCTGTTCTGCGCTGGTGTGTTTGGATTGTTGTTTGACTTACGGATGGGCTGCTGATACCGCCACGGTCGGTAGTTATTCCAGCCATTATTGCGGATGATGTACGGGCGCTGGTTAGATGATGAGCCGGCGGTCACACGCGGGCGTCCTCCGTCATACCAGCCGGTGAGCATGTGGCCGCGCGGCGCTGCTACAAAAGTCTTCGGGGACTGTTGGATAACCACGGCGGGACTGCTGGTCAGCTCTGGTCAATTGTGAATGTTTGTGAAAGACAACATTGTTTATTTTGACCACCGTATGTAGTTACTGTGAAAAATGTAACAAGTGTTCATCTTGTCTCATTTTGTGCTTGTCTCGCTCATATAGCGTCATTTTGCCAGGAAAATCAAAGGAAAGTCAATATTTAAGATTCATTTCTTTTTCTGTGTCAAACTGTCTTAGAATGACAATCCCACTTTAGAAACATCAATTGTGCATGTTTTTGAAGGACAACATGATTTATTTTGACTTGGTTACTGTGAAAAATGCAACACGTCTCATTTTGTGCTTGTCTCGCTCATACAGTTTGAGATTGACAGTGAAATCAGATGAATGTCACTATTTAAAACTCAGCTGTTGTTATGTGTCAAACTGTCTTCGAATGACAATTCCCCTCCCCACCCTCTGCTCTCCTCCTCGACACTTTCATTAAGGCCGTGTGGATATGCTGTTCCTGATTAATTAACCCAATCTCTCTCAGCTCTTCTTCTCTGGGCCGTGGACCATTTTGGTTTACACTCCAGGGTCAGGGCATGTACTGGATCCCAGTCAGGGGAGACAAATGCTGGAAAACATGCCGGTCAGTATTCTTTTGTTCTACAATATTGTATTTATGACATGCAATCTGTACATGTATTGTCAGGCTTGTTTCTCCCACATATCTTTTGCCACATTATTTACAAATCACCATATACACACATTTTTGAAAGAAATATTCACCTGTCTGGCGCTTTTAAACCCCTCTTATTCGCGCAAGTCGTCTAGCAATCCTTGTCGTTCGAAATAATTCCAAAAATGGCCCTGGAGTGCCCTCTGCTGGATAAAGCCGAGAACAGCACTTTGGTGGCTTGTTTAAAATCCTCTGTCTGTGTGTATATTCTGTGGAACCGTGATAATTGTCATTTGAAATAAACTTTTGTGTCCAACTGGTTGTGTAGAGTGAATATGGGTCCGTTGAATGTGCTTGTGTCCAAGAAATTAACCAAATTGTGATGACTTATGGATTTACATTTTATACAGCGATTATGCTTGTTAAGATGTACAAAAACATTACAAATTCCTCCTCCTCAAATATAAATAAATAAATCCAGTTTTTAATTGCTTGGATGTCGTCTTGTGTATCAATCTTAGTATAAAGGCTGTCCACATCAATTGTGAATAGAAAAGAGCGGACCTTGTGTGTAAAGTCCGGATCCTGGCATTGGACTCTGTTCTGAGCTGGTGTGTTTGGATTGTTGTTTGACTTACGGATGGGCTGCTGATACCGCCACGGTCGGTAGTTATTCCAGCCTTTATTGCGGATGATGTACGGGCGCTGGTTAGATGATGAGCCGGCGGTCACACGCGGGCGTCCTCCGTCATACCAGCCGGTGCGCATCTGGCCGCGCGGCGTTGCTACAAAAGTCTTCGGGGACTGTTGGATAACCACGGCGGGACTGCTGGTCAGCTCTGGTCAATTGTGAATGTTTGTGAAAGACAACTTTGTTTATTTTGACCACCGTATGTAGTTACTGTGAAAAATGTAACAAGTGTTCATCTTGTCTCATTTTGTGCTTGTCTCGCTCATATAGCGTCATTTTGCCAGGAAAATCAAAGGAAAGTCAATATTTAAGATTCATTTCTTTTTCTGTGTCAAACTGTCTTAGAATGACAATCCCACTTTAGAAACATCAATTGTGCATGTTTTTGAAGGACAACATGATTTATTTTGACTTGGTGTTGAGTTACTGTGAAAAATGCAACACGTCTCATTTTGTGCTTGTCTCGCTCGTACAGTTTGAGATTGACAGTGAAATCAGATGAATGTCACTATTTAAAACTCAGCTGTTGTTATGTGTCAAACTGTCTTGGAATGACAATTCCCCTCCCCAGGGCCGTGGACCATTTTGGTTTACACTCCAGGGTCAGGGCATGTACTGGATCCCAGTCAGGGGAGACAAATGCTGGAAAACATGCCGGTCAGTATTCTTTTGTTCTACAATATTGTATTTATGACATGCAATCTGTACATGTATTGTCAGGCTTGTTTCTCCCACATATCTTTTGCCACATTATTTACAAATCACCATATACACACATTTTTGAAAGAAATATTCCCCTGTCTGGCGCTTTTAAACCCCTCTTATTCGCGCAAGTCGTCTAGCAATCCTTGTCGTTCGAAATAATTCCAAATATGGCCCTGGAGTGCCCTCTGCTGGATAAAGCCGAGAACAGCACTTTGGTGGCTTGTTTAAAATCCTCTGTCTGTGTGTATATTCTGTGGAACCGGGATAATTGTCATTTGAAATAAACTTTTGTGTCCAATTGGTTGTGTAGAGTGAATATGGGTCCGTTGAATGTGGTTGTGTCCAAGAAATTAACCAAATTGTGATGACTTATGGATTTACATTTTATACAGCAATTATGCTTGTTAAGATGTACAAAAACATTACAAATTCCTCCTCCTCAAATATAAATAAATAAATAAATAAATCAAGTTTTTAATTGCTTGGATGTCGTCTTGTGTATCAATCTTAGTATAAAGGCTGTCCACATCAATTGTGAATAGAAAAGAGCGGACCTTGTGTGTAAAGTCCGGATCCTGGCATTGGACTCTGTTCTGAGCTGGTGTGTTTGGATTGTTGTTTGACTTACGGATGGGCTGCTGATACCGCCACGGTCGGTAGTTATTCCAGCCTTTATTGCGGATGATGTACGGGCGCTGGTTAGATGATGAGCCGGCGGTCACACGCGGGCGTCCTCCGTCATACCAGCCGGTGCGCATCTGGCCGCGCGGCGCTGCTACAAAAGTCTTCGGGGACTGTTGGATAACCACGGCGGGACTGCTGGTCAGCTCTGGTCAATTGTGAATGTTTGTGAAAGACAACATTGTTTATTTTGACCACCGTATGTAGTTACTGTGAAAAATGTAACAAGTGTTCATCTTGTCTCATTTTGTGCTTGTCTCGCTCATATAGCGTCATTTTGCCAGGAAAATCAAAGGAAAGTCAATATTTAAGATTCATTTCTTTTTCTGTGTCAAACTGTCTTAGAATGACAATCCCACTTTAGAAACATCAATTGTGCATGTTTTTGAAGGACAACATGATTTATTTTGACTTGGTTACTGTGAAAAATGCAACACGTCTCATTTTGTGCTTGTCTCGCTCGTACAGTTTGAGATTGACAGTGAAATCAGATGAATGTCACTATTTAAAACTCAGCTGTTGTTATGTGTCAAACTGTCTTCGAATGACAATTCCCCTCCCCACCCTCTGCTCTCCTCCTCGACACTTTCATTAAGGCCGTGTGGATATGCTGTTCCTGATTAATTAACCCAATCTCTCTCAGCTCTTCTTCTCTGGGCCGTGGACCATTTTGGTTTACACTCCAGGGTCAGGGCATGTACTGGATCCCAGTCAGGGGAGACAAATGCTGGAAAACATGCCGGTCAGTATTCTTTTGTTCTACAATATTGTATTTATGACATGCAATCTGTACATGTATTGTCAGGCTTGTTTCTCCCACATATCTTTTGCCACATTATTTACAAATCACCATATACACACATTTTTGAAAGAAATATTCACCTGTCTGGCGCTTTTAAACCCCTCTTATTCGCGCAAGTCGTCTAGCAATCCTTGTCGTTCGAAATAATTCCAAAAATGGCCCTGGAGTGCCCTCTGCTGGATAAAGCCGAGAACAGCACTTTGGTGGCTTGTTTAAAATCCTCTGTCTGTGTGTATATTCTGTGGAACCGTGATAATTGTCATTTGAAATAAACTTTTGTGTCCAACTGGTTGTGTAGAGTGAATATGGGTCCGTTGAATGTGGTTGTGTCCAAGAAATTAACCAAATTGTGATGACTTATGGATTTACATTTTATACAGCGATTATGCTTGTTAAGATGTACAAAAACATTACAAATTCCTCCTCCTCAAATATAAATAAATAAATCAAGTTTTTAATTGCTTGGATGTCGTCTTGTGTATCAATCTTAGTATAAAGGCTGTCCACATCAATTGTGAATAGAAAAGAGCGGACCTTGTGTGTAAAGTCCGGATCCTGGCATTGGACTCTGTTCTGAGCTGGTGTGTTTGGATTGTTGTTTGACTTACGGATGGACTGCTGATACCGCCACGGCCGGTAGTTATTCCAGCCTTTATTGCGGATGATGTACGGGCGCTGGTTAGATGATGAGCCGGCGGTCACACGCGGGCGTCCTCCGTCATACCAGCCGGTGCGCATCTGGCCGCGCGGCTCTGCTACAAAAGTCTTCGGGGACTGTTGGATAACCACGGCGGGACTGCTGGTCAGCTCTGGTCAATTGTGAATGTTTGTGAAAGACAACATTGTTTATTTTGACCACCGTATGTAGTTACTGTGAAAAATGTAACAAGTGTTCATCTTGTCTCATTTTGTGCTTGTCTCGCTCATATAGCGTCATTTTGCCAGGAAAATCAAAGGAAAGTCAATATTTAAGATTCATTTCTTTTTCTGTGTCAAACTGTCTTAGAATGACAATCCCACTTTAGAAACATCAATTGTGCATGTTTTTGAAGGACAACGTGATTTATTTTGACTTGGTTACAGTGAAAAATGCAACACGTCTCATTTTGTGCTTGTCTCGCTCGTACAGTTTGAGATTGACAGTGAAATCAGATGAATGTCACTATTTAAAACTCAGCTGTTGTTATGTGTCAAACTGTCTTCGAATGACAATTCCCCTCCCCACCCTCTGCTCTCCTCCTCGACACTTTCATTAAGGCCGTGTGGATATGCTGTTCCTGATTAATTAACCCAATCTCTCTCAGCTCTTCTTCTCTGGGCCGTGGACCATTTTGGTTTACACTCCAGGGTCAGGGCATGTACTGGATCCCAGTCAGGGGAGACAAATGCTGGAAAACATGCCGGTCAGTATTCTTTTGTTCTACAATATTGTATTTATGACATGCAATCTGTACATGTATTGTCAGGCTTGTTTCTCCCACATATCTTTTGCCACATTATTTACAAATCACCATATACACACATTTTTGAAAGAAATATTCCCCTGTCTGGCGCTTTTAAACCCCTCTTATTCGCGCAAGTCGTCTAGCAATCCTTGTCGTTCGAAATAATTCCAAATATGGCCCTGGAGTGCCCTCTGCTGGATAAAGCCGAGAACAGCACTTTGGTGGCTTGTTTAGAATCCTCTGTCTGTGTGTATATTCTGTGGAACCGTGATAATTGTCATTTGAAATAAACTTTTGTGTCCAATTGGTTGTGTAGAGTGAATATGGGTCCGTTGAATGTGGTTGTGTCCAAGAAATTAACCAAATTGTGATGACTTATGGATTTACATTTTATACAGCAATTATGCTTGTTAAGATGTACAAAAACATTACAAATTCCTCCTCCTCAAATATAAATAAATAAATCAAGTTTTTAATTGCTTGGATGTCGTCTTGTGTATCAATCTTAGTATAAAGGCTGTCCACATCAATTGTGAATAGAAAAGAGCGGACCTTGTGTGTAAAGTCCGGATCCTGGCATTGGACTCTGTTCTGAGCTGGTGTGTTTGGATTGTTGTTTGACTTACGGATGGGCAGCTGATACCGCCACGGTCGGTAGTTATTCCAGCCTTTATTGCGGATGATGTACGGGCGCTGGTTAGATGATGAGCCGGCGGTCACACGCGGGCGTCCTCCGTCATACCAGCCGGTGCGCATCTGGCCGCGCGGCGCTGCTACAAAAGTCTTCGGGGACTGTTGGATAACCACGGCGGGACTGCTGGTCAGCTCTGGTCAATTGTGAATGTTTGTGAAAGACAACATTGTTTATTTTGACCACCGTATGTAGTTACTGTGAAAAATGTAACAAGTGTTCATCTTGTCTCATTTTGTGCTTGTCTCGCTCATATAGCGTCATTTTGCCAGGAAAATCAAAGGAAAGTCAATATTTAAGATTCATTTCTTTTTCTGTGTCAAACTGTCTTAGAATGACAATCCCACTTTAGAAACATCAATTGTGCATGTTTTTGAAGGACAACGTGATTTATTTTGACTTGGTGTTGAGTTACTGTGAAAAATGCAACACGTCTCATTTTGTGCTTGTCTCGCTCGTACAGTTTGAGATTGACAGTGAAATCAGATGAATGTCACTATTTAAAACTCAGCTGTTGTTATGTGTCAAACTGTCTTCGAATGACAATTCCCCTCCCCAGGGCCGTGGACCATTTTGGTTTACACTCCAGGGTCAGGGCATGTACTGGATCCCAGTCAGGGGAGACAAATGCTGGAAAACATGCCGGTCAGTATTCTTTTGTTCTACAATATTGTATTTATGACATGCAATCTGTACATGTATTGTCAGGCTTGTTTCTCCCACATATCTTTTGCCACATTATTTACAAATCACCATATACACACATTTTTGAAAGAAATATTCCCCTGTCTGGCGCTTTTAAACCCCTCTTATTCGCGCAAGTCGTCTAGCAATCCTTGTCGTTCGAAATAATTCCAAATATGGCCCTGGAGTGCCCTCTGCTGGATAAAGCCGAGAACAGCACTTTGGTGGCTTGTTTAGAATCCTCTGTCTGTGTGTATATTCTGTGGAACCGTGATAATTGTCATTTGAAATAAACTTTTGTGTCCAATTGGTTGTGTAGAGTGAATATGGGTCCGTTGAATGTGGTTGTGTCCAAGAAATTAACCAAATTGTGATGACTTATGGATTTACATTTTATACAGCAATTATGCTTGTTAAGATGTACAAAAACATTACAAATTCCTCCTCCTCAAATATAAATAAATAAATCAAGTTTTTAATTGCTTGGATGTCGTCTTGTGTATCAATCTTAGTATAAAGGCTGTCCACATCAATTGTGAATAGAAAAGAGCGGACCTTGTGTGTAAAGTCTGGATCCTGGCATTGGACTCTGTTCTGAGCTGGTGTGTTTGGATTGTTGTTTGACTTACGGATGGGCAGCTGATACCGCCACGGTCGGTAGTTATTCCAGCCTTTATTGCGGATGATGTACGGGCGCTGGTTAGATGATGAGCCGGCGGTCACACGCGGGCGTCCTCCGTCATACCAGCCGGTGCGCATCTGGCCGCGCGGCGCTGCTACAAAAGTCTTCGGGGACTGTTGGATAACCACGGCGGGACTGCTGGTCAGCTCTGGTCAATTGTGAATGTTTGTGAAAGACAACATTGTTTATTTTGACCACCGTATGTAGTTACTGTGAAAAATGTAACAAGTGTTCATCTTGTCTCATTTTGTGCTTGTCTCGCTCATATAGCGTCATTTTGCCAGGAAAATCAAAGGAAAGTCAATATTTAAGATTCATTTCTTTTTCTGTGTCAAACTGTCTTAGAATGACAATCCCACTTTAGAAACATCAATTGTGCATGTTTTTGAAGGACAACATGATTTATTTTGACTTGGTGTTGAGTTACTGTGAAAAATGCAACACGTCTCATTTTGTGCTTGTCTTGCTCGCACAGTTTGAGATTGACAGTGAAATCAGATGAATGTCACTATTTAAAACTCAGCTGTTGTTATGTGTCAAACTGTCTTGGAATGACAATTCCCCTCCCCAGGGCCGTGGACCATTTTGGTTTACACTCCAGGGTCAGGGCATGTACTGGATCCCAGTCAGGGGAGACAAATGCTGGAAAACATGCCGGTCAGTATTCTTTTGTTCTACAATATTGTATTTATGACATGCAATCTGTACATGTATTGTCAGGCTTGTTTCTCCCACATATCTTTTGCCACATTATTTACAAATCACCATATACACACATTTTTGAAAGAAATATTCCCCTGTCTGGCGCTTTTAAACCCCTCTTATTCGCGCTAGTCGTCTAGCAATCCTTGTCGTTCGAAATAATTCCAAATATGGCCCTGGAGTGCCCTCTGCTGGATAAAGCCGAGAACAGCACTTTGGTGGCTTGTTTAAAATCCTCTGTCTGTGTGTATATTCTGTGGAACCGTGATAATTGTCATTTGAAATAAACTTTTTTGTCCAATTGGTTGTGTAGAGTGAATATGGGTCCGTTGAATGTGGTTGTGTCCAAGAAATTAACCAAATTGTGATGACTTATGGATTTACATTTTATACAGCAATTATGCTTGTTAAGATGTACAAAAACATTACAAATTCCTCCTCCTCAAATATAAATAAATAAATCAAGTTTTTAATTGCTTGGATGTCGTCTTGTGTATCAATCTTAGTATAAAGGCTGTCCACATCAATTGTGAATAGAAAAGAGCGGACCTTGTGTGTAAAGTCCGGATCCTGGCATTGGACTCTGTTCTGAGCTGGTGTGTTTGGATTGTTGTTTGACTTACGGATGGGCAGCTGATACCGCCACGGTCGGTAGTTATTCCAGCCTTTATTGCGGATGATGTACGGGCGCTGGTTAGATGATGAGCCGGCGGTCACACGCGGGCGTCCTCCGTCATACCAGCCGGTGCGCATCTGGCCGCGCGGCGCTGCTACAAAAGTCTTCGGGGACTGTTGGATAACCACGGCGGGACTGCTGGTCAGCTCTGGTCAATTGTGAATGTTTGTGAAAGACAACATTGTTTATTTTGACCACCGTATGTAGTTACTGTGAAAAATGTAACAAGTGTTCATCTTGTCTCATTTTGTGCTTGTCTCGCTCATATAGCGTCATTTTGCCAGGAAAATCAAAGGAAAGTCAATATTTAAGATTCATTTCTTTTTCTGTGTCAAACTGTCTTAGAATGACAATCCCACTTTAGAAACATCAATTGTGCATGTTTTTGAAGGACAACATGATTTATTTTGACTTGGTGTTGAGTTACTGTGAAAAATGCAACACGTCTCATTTTGTGCTTGTCTCGCTCGTACAGTTTGAGATTGACAGTGAAATCAGATGAATGTCACTATTTAAAACTCAGCTGTTGTTATGTGTCAAACTGTCTTGGAATGACAATTCCCCTCCCCAGGGCCGTGGACCATTTTGGTTTACACTCCAGGGTCAGGGCATGTACTGGATCCCAGTCAGGGGAGACAAATGCTGGAAAACATGCCGGTCAGTATTCTTTTGTTCTACAATATTGTATTTATGACATGCAATCTGTACATGTATTGTCAGGCTTGTTTCTCCCACATATCTTTTGCCACATTATTTACAAATCACCATATACACACATTTTTGAAAGAAATATTCCCCTGTCTGGCGCTTTTAAACCCCTCTTATTCGCGCTAGTCGTCTAGCAATCCTTGTCGTTCGAAATAATTCCAAATATGGCCCTGGAGTGCCCTCTGCTGGATAAAGCCGAGAACAGCACTTTGGTGGCTTGTTTAGAATCCTCTGTCTGTGTGTATATTCTGTGGAACCGTGATAATTGTCATTTGAAATAAACTTTTTTGTCCAATTGGTTGTGTAGAGTGAATATGGGTCCGTTGAATGTGGTTGTGTCCAAGAAATTAACCAAATTGTGATGACCTACGGATTTACATTTTATACAGCGATTATGCTTGTTAAGATGTACAAAAACATTACAAATTCCTCCTCCTCAAATATAAATAAATAAATAAATAAATCAAGTTTTTAATTGCTTGGATGTCGTCTTGTGTATCAATCTTAGTATAAAGGCTGTCCACATCAATTGTGAATAGAAAAGAGCGGACCTTGTGTGTAAAGTCCGGATCCTGGCATTGGACTCTGTTCTGCGCTGGTGTGTTTGGATTGTTGTTTGACTTACGGATGGGCTGCTGATACCGCCACGGTCGGTAGTTATTCCAGCCATTATTGCGGATGATGTACGGGCGCTGGTTAGATGATGAGCCGGCGGTCACACGCGGGCGTCCTCCGTCATACCAGCCGGTGAGCATGTGGCCGCGCGGCGCTGCTACAAAAGTCTTCGGGGACTGTTGGATAACCACGGCGGGACTGCTGGTCAGCTCTGGTCAATTGTGAATGTTTGTGAAAGACAACATTGTTTATTTTGACCACCGTATGTAGTTACTGTGAAAAATGTAACAAGTGTTCATCTTGTCTCATTTTGTGCTTGTCTCGCTCATATAGCGTCATTTTGCCAGGAAAATCAAAGGAAAGTCAATATTTAAGATTCATTTCTTTTTCTGTGTCAAACTGTCTTAGAATGACAATCCCACTTTAGAAACATCAATTGTGCATGTTTTTGAAGGACAACATGATTTATTTTGACTTGGTGTTGAGTTACTGTGAAAAATGCAACACGTCTCATTTTGTGCTTGTCTCGCTCGCACAGTTTGAGATTGACAGTGAAATCAGATGAATGTCACTATTTAAAACTCAGCTGTTGTTATGTGTCAAACTGTCTTCGAATGACAATTCCCCTCCCCAGGGCCGTGGACCATTTTGGTTTACACTCCAGGGTCAGGGCATGTACTGGATCCCAGTCAGGGGAGACAAATGCTGGAAAACATGCCGGTCAGTATTCTTTTGTTCTACAATATTGTATTTATGACATGCAATCTGTACATGTAGTGTCAGGCTTGTTTCTCCCACATATCTTTTGCCACATTATTTACAAATCACCATATACACACATTTTTGAAAGAAATATTCCCCTGTCTGGCGCTTTTACACCCCTCTTATTCGCGCAAGTCGTCTAGCAATCCTTGTCGTTCGAAATGATTCCAAATATGGCCCTGGAGTGCCCTCTGCTGGATAAAGCCGAGAACAGCACTTTGGTGGCTTGTTTAAAATCCTCTGTCTGTGTGTATATTCTGTGGAACCGTGATAATTGTCATTTGAAATAAACTTTTGTGTCCAATTGGTTGTGTAGAGTGAATATGGGTCCGTTGAATGTGGTTGTGTCCAAGAAATTAACCAAATTGTGATGACTTACGGATTTACATTTTATACAGCGATTATGCTTGTTAAGATGTACAAAAACATTACAAATTCCTCCTCCTCAAATATAAATAAATCAATCAATCAATCAAGTTTTTAATTGCTTGGATGTCGTCTTGTGTATCAATCTTAGTATAAAGGCTGTCCACATCAATTGTGAATAGAAAAGAGCGGACCTTGTGTGTAAAGTCCGGATCCTGGCATTGGACTCTGTTCTGCGCTGGTGTGTTTGGATTGTTGTTTGACTTACGGATGGGCTGCTGATACCGCCACGGTCGGTAGTTATTCCAGCCATTATTGCGGATGATGTACGGGCGCTGGTTAGATGATGAGCCGGCGGTCACACGCGGGCGTCCTCCGTCATACCAGCCGGTGCGCATCTGGCCGCGCGGCGCTGCTACAAAAGTCTTCGGGGACTGTTGGATAACCACGGCGGGACTGCTGGTCAGCTCTGGTCAATTGTGAATGTTTGTGAAAGACAACATTGTTTATTTTGACCACCGTATGTAGTTACTGTGAAAAATGTAACAAGTGTTCATCTTGTCTCATTTTGTGCTTGTCTCGCTCATATAGCGTCATTTTGCCAGGAAAATCAAAGGAAAGTCAATATTTAAGATTCATTTCTTTTTCTGTGTCAAACTGTCTTAGAATGACAATCCCACTTTAGAAACATCAATTGTGCATGTTTTTGAAGGACAACATGATTTATTTTGACTTGGTTACTGTGAAAAATGCAACACGTCTCATTTTGTGCTTGTCTCGCTCGTACAGTTTGAGATTGACAGTGAAATCAGATGAATGTCACTATTTAAAACTCAGCTGTTGTTATGTGTCAAACTGTCTTCGAATGACAATTCCCCTCCCCACCCTCTGCTCTCCTCCTCGACACTTTCATTAAGGCCGTGTGGATATGCTGTTCCTGATTAATTAACCCAATCTCTCTCAGCTCTTCTTCTCTGGGCCGTGGACCATTTTGGTTTACACTCCAGGGTCAGGGCATGTACTGGATCCCAGTCAGGGGAGACAAATGCTGGAAAACATGCCGGTCAGTATTCTTTTGTTCTACAATATTGTATTTATGACATGCAATCTGTACATGTATTGTCAGGCTTGTTTCTCCCACATATCTTTTGCCACATTATTTACAAATCACCATATGCACACATTTTTGAAAGAAATATTCCCCTGTCTGGCGCTTTTAAACCCCTCTTATTCGCGCAAGTCGTCTAGCAATCCTTGTCGTTCGAAATAATTCCAAAAATGGCCCTGGAGTGCCCTCTGCTGGATAAAGCCGAGAACAGCACTTTGGTGGCTTGTTTAAAATCCTCTGTCTGTGTGTATATTCTGTGGAACCGTGATAATTGTCATTTGAAATAAACTTTTGTGTCCAATTGGTTGTGTAGAGTGAATATGGGTCCGTTGAATGTGGTTGTGTCCAAGAAATTAACCAAATTGTGATGACCTACGGATTTACATTTTATACAGCGATTATGCTTGTTAAGATGTACAAAAACATTACAAATTCCTCCTCCTCAAATATAAATAAATAAATAAATAAATCAAGTTTTTAATTGCTTGGATGTCGTCTTGTGTATCAATCTTAGTATAAAGGCTGTCCACATCAATTGTGAATAGAAAAGAGCGGACCTTGTGTGTAAAGTCCGGATCCTGGCATTGGACTCTGTTCTGCGCTGGTGTGTTTGGATTGTTGTTTGACTTACGGATGGGCTGCTGATACCGCCACGGTCGGTAGTTATTCCAGCCATTATTGCGGATGATGTACGGGCGCTGGTTAGATGATGAGCCGGCGGTCACACGCGGGCGTCCTCCGTCATACCAGCCGGTGCGCATCTGGCCGCGCGGCGCTGCTACAAAAGTCTTCGGGGACTGTTGGATAACCACGGCTGGACTGCTGGTCAGCTCTGGTCAATTGTGAATGTTTGTGAAAGACAACATTGTTTATTTTGACCACCGTATGTAGTTACTGTGAAAAATGTAACAAGTGTTCATCTTGTCTCATTTTGTGCTTGTCTCGCTCATATAGCGTCATTTTGCCAGGAAAATCAAAGGAAAGTCAATATTTAAGATTCATTTCTTTTTCTGTGTCAAACTGTCTTAGAATGACAATCCCACTTTAGAAACATCAATTGTGCATGTTTTTGAAGGACAACATGATTTATTTTGACTTGGTTACTGTGAAAAATGCAACACGTCTCATTTTGTGCTTGTCTCGCTCGTACAGTTTGAGATTGACAGTGAAATCAGATGAATGTCACTATTTAAAACTCAGCTGTTGTTATGTGTCAAACTGTCTTCGAATGACAATTCCCCTCCCCACCCTCTGCTCTCCTCCTCGACACTTTCATTAAGGCCGTGTGGATATGCTGTTCCTGATTAATTAACCCAATCTCTCTCAGCTCTTCTTCTCTGGGCCGTGGACCATTTTGGTTTACACTCCAGGGTCAGGGCATGTACTGGATCCCAGTCAGGGGAGACAAATGCTGGAAAACATGCCGGTCAGTATTCTTTTGTTCTACAATATTGTATTTATGACATGCAATCTGTACATGTATTGTCAGGCTTGTTTCTCCCACATATCTTTTGCCACATTATTTACAAATCACCATATGCACACAAATTTGAAAGAAATATTCCCCTGTCTGGCGGTTTTAAACCCCTCTTATTCGCGCAAGTCGTCCAGCAATCCTTGTCGTTCGAAATAATTCCAAAAATGGCCCTGGAGTGCCCTCTGCTGGATAAAGCCGAGAACAGCACTTTGGTGGCTTGTTTAAAATCCTCTGTCTGTGTGTATATTCTGTGGAACCGTGATAATTGTCATTTGAAATAAACTTTTGTGTCCAATTGGTTGTGTAGAGTGAATATGGGTCCGTTGAATGTGGTTGTGTCCAAGAAATTAACCAAATTGTGATGACTTACGGATTTACATTTTATACAGCGATTATGCTTGTTAAGATGTACAAAAACATTACAAATTCCTCCTCCTCAAATATAAATAAATCAATCAATCAATCAAGTTTTTAATTGCTTGGATGTCGTCTTGTGTATCAATCTTAGTATAAAGGCTGTCCACATCAATTGTGAATAGAAAAGAGCGGACCTTGTGTGTAAAGTCCGGATCCTGGCATTGGACTCTGTTCTGCGCTGGTGTGTTTGGATTGTTGTTTGACTTACGGATGGGCTGCTGATACCGCCACGGTCGGTAGTTATTCCAGCCATTATTGCGGATGATGTACGGGCGCTGGTTAGATGATGAGCCGGCGGTCACACGCGGGCGTCCTCCGTCATACCAGCCGGTGCGCATCTGGCCGCGCGGCGCTGCTACAAAAGTCTTCGGGGACTGTTGGATAACCACGGCTGGACTGCTGGTCAGCTCTGGTCAATTGTGAATGTTTGTGAAAGACAACATTGTTTATTTTGACCACCGTATGTAGTTACTGTGAAAAATGTAACAAGTGTTCATCTTGTCTCATTTTGTGCTTGTCTCGCTCATATAGCGTCATTTTGCCAGGAAAATCAAAGGAAAGTCAATATTTAAGATTCATTTCTTTTTCTGTGTCAAACTGTCTTAGAATGACAATCCCACTTTAGAAACATCAATTGTGCATGTTTTTGAAGGACAACATGATTTATTTTGACTTGGTTACTGTGAAAAATGCAACACGTCTCATTTTGTGCTTGTCTCGCTCGTACAGTTTGAGATTGACAGTGAAATCAGATGAATGTCACTATTTAAAACTCAGCTGTTGTTATGTGTCAAACTGTCTTCGAATGACAATTCCCCTCCCCACCCTCTGCTCTCCTCCTCGACACTTTCATTAAGGCCGTGTGGATATGCTGTTCCTGATTAATTAACCCAATCTCTCTCAGCTCTTCTTCTCTGGGCCGTGGACCATTTTGGTTTACACTCCAGGGTCAGGGCATGTACTGGATCCCAGTCAGGGGAGACAAATGCTGGAAAACATGCCGGTCAGTATTCTTTTGTTCTACAATATTGTATTTATGACATGCAATCTGTACATGTATTGTCAGGCTTGTTTCTCCCACATATCTTTTGCCACATTATTTACAAATCACCATATGCACACAAATTTGAAAGAAATATTCCCCTGTCTGGCGGTTTTAAACCCCTCTTATTCGCGCAAGTCGTCCAGCAATCCTTGTCGTTCGAAATAATTCCAAAAATGGCCCTGGAGTGCCCTCTGCTGGATAAAGCCGAGAACAGCACTTTGGTGGCTTGTTTAAAATCCTCTGTCTGTGTGTATATTCTGTGGAACCGTGATAATTGTCATTTGAAATAAACTTTTGTGTCCAATTGGTTGTGTAGAGTGAATATGGGTCCGTTGAATGTGGTTGTGTCCAAGAAATTAACCAAATTGTGATGACTTACGGATTTACATTTTATACAGCGATTATGCTTGTTAAGATGTACAAAAACATTACAAATTCCTCCTCCTCAAATATAAATAAATCAATCAATCAATCAAGTTTTTAATTGCTTGGATGTCGTCTTGTGTATCAATCTTAGTATAAAGGCTGTCCACATCAATTGTGAATAGAAAAGAGCGGACCTTGTGTGTAAAGTCCGGATCCTGGCATTGGACTCTGTTCTGCGCTGGTGTGTTTGGATTGTTGTTTGACTTACGGATGGGCTGCTGATACCGCCACGGTCGGTAGTTATTCCAGCCATTATTGCGGATGATGTACGGGCGCTGGTTAGATGATGAGCCGGCGGTCACACGCGGGCGTCCTCCGTCATACCAGCCGGTGCGCATCTGGCCGCGCGGCGCTGCTACAAAAGTCTTCGGGGACTGTTGGATAACCACGGCTGGACTGCTGGTCAGCTCTGGTCAATTGTGAATGTTTGTGAAAGACAACATTGTTTATTTTGACCACCGTATGTAGTTACTGTGAAAAATGTAACAAGTGTTCATCTTGTCTCATTTTGTGCTTGTCTCGCTCATATAGCGTCATTTTGCCAGGAAAATCAAAGGAAAGTCAATATTTAAGATTCATTTCTTTTTCTGTGTCAAACTGTCTTAGAATGACAATCCCACTTTAGAAACATCAATTGTGCATGTTTTTGAAGGACAACATGATTTATTTTGACTTGGTTACTGTGAAAAATGCAACACGTCTCATTTTGTGCTTGTCTCGCTCGTACAGTTTGAGATTGACAGTGAAATCAGATGAATGTCACTATTTAAAACTCAGCTGTTGTTATGTGTCAAACTGTCTTCGAATGACAATTCCCCTCCCCACCCTCTGCTCTCCTCCTCGACACTTTCATTAAGGCCGTGTGGATATGCTGTTCCTGATTAATTAACCCAATCTCTCTCAGCTCTTCTTCTCTGGGCCGTGGACCATTTTGGTTTACACTCCAGGGTCAGGGCATGTACTGGATCCCAGTCAGGGGAGACAAATGCTGGAAAACATGCCGGTCAGTATTCTTTTGTTCTACAATATTGTATTTATGACATGCAATCTGTACATGTATTGTCAGGCTTGTTTCTCCCACATATCTTTTGCCACATTATTTACAAATCACCATATGCACACAAATTTGAAAGAAATATTCCCCTGTCTGGCGGTTTTAAACCCCTCTTATTCGCGCAAGTCGTCCAGCAATCCTTGTCGTTCGAAATAATTCCAAAAATGGCCCTGGAGTGCCCTCTGCTGGATAAAGCCGAGAACAGCACTTTGGTGGCTTGTTTAAAATCCTCTGTCTGTGTGTATATTCTGTGGAACCGTGATAATTGTCATTTGAAATAAACTTTTGTGTCCAATTGGTTGTGTAGAGTGAATATGGGTCCGTTGAATGTGGTTGTGTCCAAGAAATTAACCAAATTGTGATGACTTACGGATTTACATTTTATACAGCGATTATGCTTGTTAAGATGTACAAAAACATTACAAATTCCTCCTCCTCAAATATAAATAAATCAATCAATCAATCAAGTTTTTAATTGCTTGGATGTCGTCTTGTGTATCAATCTTAGTATAAAGGCTGTCCACATCAATTGTGAATAGAAAAGAGCGGACCTTGTGTGTAAAGTCCGGATCCTGGCATTGGACTCTGTTCTGCGCTGGTGTGTTTGGATTGTTGTTTGACTTACGGATGGGCTGCTGATACCGCCACGGTCGGTAGTTATTCCAGCCATTATTGCGGATGATGTACGGGCGCTGGTTAGATGATGAGCCGGCGGTCACACGCGGGCGTCCTCCGTCATACCAGCCGGTGCGCATCTGGCCGCGCGGCGCTGCTACAAAAGTCTTCGGGGACTGTTGGATAACCACGGCTGGACTGCTGGTCAGCTCTGGTCAATTGTGAATGTTTGTGAAAGACAACATTGTTTATTTTGACCACCGTATGTAGTTACTGTGAAAAATGTAACAAGTGTTCATCTTGTCTCATTTTGTGCTTGTCTCGCTCATATAGCGTCATTTTGCCAGGAAAATCAAAGGAAAGTCAATATTTAAGATTCATTTCTTTTTCTGTGTCAAACTGTCTTAGAATGACAATCCCACTTTAGAAACATCAATTGTGCATGTTTTTGAAGGACAACATGATTTATTTTGACTTGGTTACTGTGAAAAATGCAACACGTCTCATTTTGTGCTTGTCTCGCTCGTACAGTTTGAGATTGACAGTGAAATCAGATGAATGTCACTATTTAAAACTCAGCTGTTGTTATGTGTCAAACTGTCTTCGAATGACAATTCCCCTCCCCACCCTCTGCTCTCCTCCTCGACACTTTCATTAAGGCCGTGTGGATATGCTGTTCCTGATTAATTAACCCAATCTCTCTCAGCTCTTCTTCTCTGGGCCGTGGACCATTTTGGTTTACACTCCAGGGTCAGGGCATGTACTGGATCCCAGTCAGGGGAGACAAATGCTGGAAAACATGCCGGTCAGTATTCTTTTGTTCTACAATATTGTATTTATGACATGCAATCTGTACATGTATTGTCAGGCTTGTTTCTCCCACATATCTTTTGCCACATTATTTACAAATCACCATATGCACACAAATTTGAAAGAAATATTCCCCTGTCTGGCGGTTTTAAACCCCTCTTATTCGCGCAAGTCGTCCAGCAATCCTTGTCGTTCGAAATAATTCCAAAAATGGCCCTGGAGTGCCCTCTGCTGGATAAAGCCGAGAACAGCACTTTGGTGGCTTGTTTAAAATCCTCTGTCTGTGTGTATATTCTGTGGAACCGTGATAATTGTCATTTGAAATAAACTTTTGTGTCCAATTGGTTGTGTAGAGTGAATATGGGTCCGTTGAATGTGGTTGTGTCCAAGAAATTAACCAAATTGTGATGACTTACGGATTTACATTTTATACAGCGATTATGCTTGTTAAGATGTACAAAAACATTACAAATTCCTCCTCCTCAAATATAAATAAATCAATCAATCAATCAAGTTTTTAATTGCTTGGATGTCGTCTTGTGTATCAATCTTAGTATAAAGGCTGTCCACATCAATTGTGAATAGAAAAGAGCGGACCTTGTGTGTAAAGTCCGGATCCTGGCATTGGACTCTGTTCTGCGCTGGTGTGTTTGGATTGTTGTTTGACTTACGGATGGGCTGCTGATACCGCCACGGTCGGTAGTTATTCCAGCCATTATTGCGGATGATGTACGGGCGCTGGTTAGATGATGAGCCGGCGGTCACACGCGGGCGTCCTCCGTCATACCAGCCGGTGCGCATCTGGCCGCGCGGCGCTGCTACAAAAGTCTTCGGGGACTGTTGGATAACCACGGCGGGACTGCTGGTCAGCTCTGGTCAATTGTGAATGTTTGTGAAAGACAACATTGTTTATTTTGACCACCGTATGTAGTTACTGTGAAAAATGTAACAAGTGTTCATCTTGTCTCATTTTGTGCTTGTCTCGCTCATATAGCGTCATTTTGCCAGGAAAATCAAAGGAAAGTCAATATTTAAGATTCATTTCTTTTTCTGTGTCAAACTGTCTTAGAATGACAATCCCACTTTAGAAACATCAATTGTGCATGTTTTTGAAGGACAACATGATTTATTTTGACTTGGTTACTGTGAAAAATGCAACACGTCTCATTTTGTGCTTGTCTCGCTCGTACAGTTTGAGATTGACAGTGAAATCAGATGAATGTCACTATTTAAAACTCAGCTGTTGTTATGTGTCAAACTGTCTTCGAATGACAATTCCCCTCCCCACCCTCTGCTCTCCTCCTCGACACTTTCATTAAGGCCGTGTGGATATGCTGTTCCTGATTAATTAACCCAATCTCTCTCAGCTCTTCTTCTCTGGGCCGTGGACCATTTTGGTTTACACTCCAGGGTCAGGGCATGTACTGGATCCCAGTCAGGGGAGACAAATGCTGGAAAACATGCCGGTCAGTATTCTTTTGTTCTACAATATTGTATTTATGACATGCAATCTGTACATGTAGTGTCAGGCTTGTTTCTCCCACATATCTTTTGCCACATTATTTACAAATCATCATATACACACATTTTTGAAAGAAATATTCCCCTGTCTGGCGCTTTTACACCCCTCTTATTCGCGCAAGTCGTCTAGCAATCCTTGTCGTTCGAAATGATTCCAAATATGGCCCTGGAGTGCCCTCTGCTGGATAAAGCCGAGAACAGCACTTTGGTGGCTTGTTTAAAATCCTCTGTCTGTGTGTATATTCTGTGGAACCGTGATAATTGTCATTTGAAATAAACTTTTGTGTCCAATTGGTTGTGTAGAGTGAATATGGGTCCGTTGAATGTGGTTGTGTCCAAGAAATTAACCAAATTGTGATGACTTACGGATTTACATTTTATACAGCGATTATGCTTGTTAAGATGTACAAAAACATTACAAATTCCTCCTCCTCAAATATAAATAAATCAATCAATCAATCAAGTTTTTAATTGCTTGGATGTCGTCTTGTGTATCAATCTTAGTATAAAGGCTGTCCACATCAATTGTGAATAGAAAAGAGCGGACCTTGTGTGTAAAGTCCGGATCCTGGCATTGGACTCTGTTCTGCGCTGGTGTGTTTGGATTGTTGTTTGACTTACGGATGGGCTGCTGATACCGCCACGGTCGGTAGTTATTCCAGCCATTATTGCGGATGATGTACGGGCGCTGGTTAGATGATGAGCCGGCGGTCACACGCGGGCGTCCTCCGTCATACCAGCCGGTGCGCATCTGGCCGCGCGGCGCTGCTACAAAAGTCTTCGGGGACTGTTGGATATCCACGGCGGGACTGCTGGTCAGCTCTGGTCAATTGTGAATGTTTGTGAAAGACAACATTGTTTATTTTGACCACCGTATGTAGTTACTGTGAAAAATGTAACAAGTGTTCATCTTGTCTCATTTTGTGCTTGTCTCGCTCATATAGCGTCATTTTGCCAGGAAAATCAAAGGAAAGTCAATATTTAAGATTCATTTCTTTTTCTGTGTCAAACTGTCTTAGAATGACAATCCCACTTTAGAAACATCAATTGTGCATGTTTTTGAAGGACAACATGATTTATTTTGACTTGGTGTTGAGTTACTGTGAAAAATGCAACACGTCTCATTTTGTGCTTGTCTCGCTCGTACAGTTTGAGATTGACAGTGAAATCAGATGAATGTCACTATTTAAAACTCAGCTGTTGTTATGTGTCAAACTGTCTTCGAATGACAATTCCCCTCCCCAGGGCCGTGGACCATTTTGGTTTACACTCCAGGGTCAGGGCATGTACTGGATCCCAGTCAGGGGAGACAAATGCTGGAAAACATGCCGGTCAGTATTCTTTTGTTCTACAATATTGTATTTATGACATGCAATCTGTACATGTATTGTCAGGCTTGTTTCTCCCACATATCTTTTGCCACATTATTTACAAATCACCATATGCACACATTTTTGAAAGAAATATTCCCCTGTCTGGCGCTTTTAAACCCCTCTTATTCGCGCAAGTCGTCTAGCAATCCTTGTCGTTCGAAATAATTCCAAAAATGGCCCTGGAGTGCCCTCTGCTGGATAAAGCCGAGAACAGCACTTTGGTGGCTTGTTTAAAATCCTCTGTCTGTGTGTATATTCTGTGGAACCGTGATAATTGTCATTTGAAATAAACTTTTGTGTCCAATTGGTTGTGTAGAGTGAATATGGGTCCGTTGAATGTGGTTGTGTCCAAGAAATTAACCAAATTGTGATGACCTACGGATTTACATTTTATACAGCGATTATGCTTGTTAAGATGTACAAAAACATTACAAATTCCTCCTCCTCAAATATAAATAAATAAATAAATAAATCAAGTTTTTAATTGCTTGGATGTCGTCTTGTGTATCAATCTTAGTATAAAGGCTGTCCACATCAATTGTGAATAGAAAAGAGCGGACCTTGTGTGTAAAGTCCGGATCCTGGCATTGGACTCTGTTCTGCGCTGGTGTGTTTGGATTGTTGTTTGACTTACGGATGGGCTGCTGATACCGCCACGGTCGGTAGTTATTCCAGCCATTATTGCGGATGATGTACGGGCGCTGGTTAGATGATGAGCCGGCGGTCACACGCGGGCGTCCTCCGTCATACCAGCCGGTGAGCATGTGGCCGCGCGGCGCTGCTACAAAAGTCTTCGGGGACTGTTGGATAACCACGGCGGGACTGCTGGTCAGCTCTGGTCAATTGTGAATGTTTGTGAAAGACAACATTGTTTATTTTGACCACCGTATGTAGTTACTGTGAAAAATGTAACAAGTGTTCATCTTGTCTCATTTTGTGCTTGTCTCGCTCATATAGCGTCATTTT
Source organism: Chaetodon auriga (assembly GCF_051107435.1). Taxonomy (NCBI): domain Eukaryota; kingdom Metazoa; phylum Chordata; class Actinopteri; order Chaetodontiformes; family Chaetodontidae; genus Chaetodon; species Chaetodon auriga. The sequence continues at coordinate 116,981 of NW_027481986.1, read as the reverse complement.
GCCAGGAAAATCAAAGGAAAGTCAATATTTAAGATTCATTTCTTTTTCTGTGTCAAACTGTCTTAGAATGACAATCCCACTTTAGAAACATCAATTGTGCATGTTTTTGAAGGACAACATGATTTATTTTGACTTGGTTACTGTGAAAAATGCAACACGTCTCATTTTGTGCTTGTCTCGCTCGTACAGTTTGAGATTGACAGTGAAATCAGATGAATGTCACTATTTAAAACTCAGCTGTTGTTATGTGTCAAACTGTCTTCGAATGACAATTCCCCTCCCCACCCTCTGCTCTCCTCCTCGACACTTTCATTAAGGCCGTGTGGATATGCTGTTCCTGATTAATTAACCCAATCTCTCTCAGCTCTTCTTCTCTGGGCCGTGGACCATTTTGGTTTACACTCCAGGGTCAGGGCATGTACTGGATCCCAGTCAGGGGAGACAAATGCTGGAAAACATGCCGGTCAGTATTCTTTTGTTCTACAATATTGTATTTATGACATGCAATCTGTACATGTAGTGTCAGGCTTGTTTCTCCCACATATCTTTTGCCACATTATTTACAAATCATCATATACACACATTTTTGAAAGAAATATTCCCCTGTCTGGCGCTTTTACACCCCTCTTATTCGCGCAAGTCGTCTAGCAATCCTTGTCGTTCGAAATGATTCCAAATATGGCCCTGGAGTGCCCTCTGCTGGATAAAGCCGAGAACAGCACTTTGGTGGCTTGTTTAAAATCCTCTGTCTGTGTGTATATTCTGTGGAACCGTGATAATTGTCATTTGAAATAAACTTTTGTGTCCAATTGGTTGTGTAGAGTGAATATGGGTCCGTTGAATGTGGTTGTGTCCAAGAAATTAACCAAATTGTGATGACTTACGGATTTACATTTTATACAGCGATTATGCTTGTTAAGATGTACAAAAACATTACAAATTCCTCCTCCTCAAATATAAATAAATCAATCAATCAATCAAGTTTTTAATTGCTTGGATGTCGTCTTGTGTATCAATCTTAGTATAAAGGCTGTCCACATCAATTGTGAATAGAAAAGAGCGGACCTTGTGTGTAAAGTCCGGATCCTGGCATTGGACTCTGTTCTGCGCTGGTGTGTTTGGATTGTTGTTTGACTTACGGATGGGCTGCTGATACCGCCACGGTCGGTAGTTATTCCAGCCATTATTGCGGATGATGTACGGGCGCTGGTTAGATGATGAGCCGGCGGTCACACGCGGGCGTCCTCCGTCATACCAGCCGGTGCGCATCTGGCCGCGCGGCGCTGCTACAAAAGTCTTCGGGGACTGTTGGATATCCACGGCGGGACTGCTGGTCAGCTCTGGTCAATTGTGAATGTTTGTGAAAGACAACATTGTTTATTTTGACCACCGTATGTAGTTACTGTGAAAAATGTAACAAGTGTTCATCTTGTCTCATTTTGTGCTTGTCTCGCTCATATAGCGTCATTTTGCCAGGAAAATCAAAGGAAAGTCAATATTTAAGATTCATTTCTTTTTCTGTGTCAAACTGTCTTAGAATGACAATCCCACTTTAGAAACATCAATTGTGCATGTTTTTGAAGGACAACATGATTTATTTTGACTTGGTGTTGAGTTACTGTGAAAAATGCAACACGTCTCATTTTGTGCTTGTCTCGCTCGTACAGTTTGAGATTGACAGTGAAATCAGATGAATGTCACTATTTAAAACTCAGCTGTTGTTATGTGTCAAACTGTCTTCGAATGACAATTCCCCTCCCCAGGGCCGTGGACCATTTTGGTTTACACTCCAGGGTCAGGGCATGTACTGGATCCCAGTCAGGGGAGACAAATGCTGGAAAACATGCCGGTCAGTATTCTTTTGTTCTACAATATTGTATTTATGACATGCAATCTGTACATGTATTGTCAGGCTTGTTTCTCCCACATATCTTTTGCCACATTATTTACAAATCACCATATGCACACATTTTTGAAAGAAATATTCCCCTGTCTGGCGCTTTTAAACCCCTCTTATTCGCGCAAGTCGTCTAGCAATCCTTGTCGTTCGAAATAATTCCAAAAATGGCCCTGGAGTGCCCTCTGCTGGATAAAGCCGAGAACAGCACTTTGGTGGCTTGTTTAAAATCCTCTGTCTGTGTGTATATTCTGTGGAACCGTGATAATTGTCATTTGAAATAAACTTTTGTGTCCAATTGGTTGTGTAGAGTGAATATGGGTCCGTTGAATGTGGTTGTGTCCAAGAAATTAACCAAATTGTGATGACCTACGGATTTACATTTTATACAGCGATTATGCTTGTTAAGATGTACAAAAACATTACAAATTCCTCCTCCTCAAATATAAATAAATAAATAAATAAATCAAGTTTTTAATTGCTTGGATGTCGTCTTGTGTATCAATCTTAGTATAAAGGCTGTCCACATCAATTGTGAATAGAAAAGAGCGGACCTTGTGTGTAAAGTCCGGATCCTGGCATTGGACTCTGTTCTGCGCTGGTGTGTTTGGATTGTTGTTTGACTTACGGATGGGCTGCTGATACCGCCACGGTCGGTAGTTATTCCAGCCATTATTGCGGATGATGTACGGGCGCTGGTTAGATGATGAGCCGGCGGTCACACGCGGGCGTCCTCCGTCATACCAGCCGGTGAGCATGTGGCCGCGCGGCGCTGCTACAAAAGTCTTCGGGGACTGTTGGATAACCACGGCGGGACTGCTGGTCAGCTCTGGTCAATTGTGAATGTTTGTGAAAGACAACATTGTTTATTTTGACCACCGTATGTAGTTACTGTGAAAAATGTAACAAGTGTTCATCTTGTCTCATTTTGTGCTTGTCTCGCTCATATAGCGTCATTTTGCCAGGAAAATCAAAGGAAAGTCAATATTTAAGATTCATTTCTTTTTCTGTGTCAAACTGTCTTAGAATGACAATCCCACTTTAGAAACATCAATTGTGCATGTTTTTGAAGGACAACATGATTTATTTTGACTTGGTTACTGTGAAAAATGCAACACGTCTCATTTTGTGCTTGTCTCGCTCGTACAGTTTGAGATTGACAGTGAAATCAGATGAATGTCACTATTTAAAACTCAGCTGTTGTTATGTGTCAAACTGTCTTCGAATGACAATTCCCCTCCCCACCCTCTGCTCTCCTCCTCGACACTTTCATTAAGGCCGTGTGGATATGCTGTTCCTGATTAATTAACCCAATCTCTCTCAGCTCTTCTTCTCTGGGCCGTGGACCATTTTGGTTTACACTCCAGGGTCAGGGCATGTACTGGATCCCAGTCAGGGGAGACAAATGCTGGAAAACATGCCGGTCAGTATTCTTTTGTTCTACAATATTGTATTTATGACATGCAATCTGTACATGTAGTGTCAGGCTTGTTTCTCCCACATATCTTTTGCCACATTATTTACAAATCACCATATACACACATTTTTGAAAGAAATATTCCCCTGTCTGGCGCTTTTACACCCCTCTTATTCGCGCAAGTCGTCTAGCAATCCTTGTCGTTCGAAATGATTCCAAATATGGCCCTGGAGTGCCCTCTGCTGGATAAAGCCGAGAACAGCACTTTGGTGGCTTGTTTAAAATCCTCTGTCTGTGTGTATATTCTGTGGAACCGTGATAATTGTCATTTGAAATAAACTTTTGTGTCCAATTGGTTGTGTAGAGTGAATATGGGTCCGTTGAATGTGGTTGTGTCCAAGAAATTAACCAAATTGTGATGACTTACGGATTTACATTTTATACAGCGATTATGCTTGTTAAGATGTACAAAAACATTACAAATTCCTCCTCCTCAAATATAAATAAATCAATCAATCAATCAAGTTTTTAATTGCTTGGATGTCGTCTTGTGTATCAATCTTAGTATAAAGGCTGTCCACATCAATTGTGAATAGAAAAGAGCGGACCTTGTGTGTAAAGTCCGGATCCTGGCATTGGACTCTGTTCTGCGCTGGTGTGTTTGGATTGTTGTTTGACTTACGGATGGGCTGCTGATACCGCCACGGTCGGTAGTTATTCCAGCCATTATTGCGGATGATGTACGGGCGCTGGTTAGATGATGAGCCGGCGGTCACACGCGGGCGTCCTCCGTCATACCAGCCGGTGCGCATCTGGCCGCGCGGCGCTGCTACAAAAGTCTTCGGGGACTGTTGGATAACCACGGCGGGACTGCTGGTCAGCTCTGGTCAATTGTGAATGTTTGTGAAAGACAACATTGTTTATTTTGACCACCGTATGTAGTTACTGTGAAAAATGTAACAAGTGTTCATCTTGTCTCATTTTGTGCTTGTCTCGCTCATATAGCGTCATTTTGCCAGGAAAATCAAAGGAAAGTCAATATTTAAGATTCATTTCTTTTTCTGTGTCAAACTGTCTTAGAATGACAATCCCACTTTAGAAACATCAATTGTGCATGTTTTTGAAGGACAACATGATTTATTTTGACTTGGTTACTGTGAAAAATGCAACACGTCTCATTTTGTGCTTGTCTCGCTCGTACAGTTTGAGATTGACAGTGAAATCAGATGAATGTCACTATTTAAAACTCAGCTGTTGTTATGTGTCAAACTGTCTTCGAATGACAATTCCCCTCCCCACCCTCTGCTCTCCTCCTCGACACTTTCATTAAGGCCGTGTGGATATGCTGTTCCTGATTAATTAACCCAATCTCTCTCAGCTCTTCTTCTCTGGGCCGTGGACCATTTTGGTTTACACTCCAGGGTCAGGGCATGTACTGGATCCCAGTCAGGGGAGACAAATGCTGGAAAACATGCCGGTCAGTATTCTTTTGTTCTACAATATTGTATTTATGACATGCAATCTGTACATGTATTGTCAGGCTTGTTTCTCCCACATATCTTTTGCCACATTATTTACAAATCACCATATGCACACATTTTTGAAAGAAATATTCCCCTGTCTGGCGGTTTTAAACCCCTCTTATTCGCGCAAGTCGTCTAGCAATCCTTGTCGTTCGAAATAATTCCAAAAATGGCCCTGGAGTGCCCTCTGCTGGATAAAGCCGAGAACAGCACTTTGGTGGCTTGTTTAAAATCCTCTGTCTGTGTGTATATTCTGTGGAACCGTGATAATTGTCATTTGAAATAAACTTTTGTGTCCAATTGGTTGTGTAGAGTGAATATGGGTCCGTTGAATGTGGTTGTGTCCAAGAAATTAACCAAATTGTGATGACCTACGGATTTACATTTTATACAGCGATTATGCTTGTTAAGATGTACAAAAACATTACAAATTCCTCCTCCTCAAATATAAATAAATAAATAAATAAATCAAGTTTTTAATTGCTTGGATGTCGTCTTGTGTATCAATCTTAGTATAAAGGCTGTCCACATCAATTGTGAATAGAAAAGAGCGGACCTTGTGTGTAAAGTCCGGACCCTGGCATTGGACTCTGTTCTGCGCTGGTGTGTTTGGATTGTTGTTTGACTTACGGATGGGCTGCTGATACCGCCACGGTCGGTAGTTATTCCAGCCATTATTGCGGATGATGTACGGGCGCTGGTTAGATGATGAGCCGGCGGTCACACGCGGGCGTCCTCCGTCATACCAGCCGGTGCGCATCTGGCCGCGCGGCGCTGCTACAAAAGTCTTCGGGGACTGTTGGATGACCACGGCTGGACTGCTGGTCAGCTCTGGTCAATTGTGAATGTTTGTGAAAGACAACATTGTTTATTTTGACCACCGTATGTAGTTACTGTGAAAAATGTAACAAGTGTTCATCTTGTCTCATTTTGTGCTTGTCTCGCTCATATAGCGTCATTTTGCCAGGAAAATCAAAGGAAAGTCAATATTTAAGATTCATTTCTTTTTCTGTGTCAAACTGTCTTAGAATGACAATCCCACTTTAGAAACATCAATTGTGCATGTTTTTGAAGGACAACATGATTTATTTTGACTTGGTTACTGTGAAAAATGCAACACGTCTCATTTTGTGCTTGTCTCGCTCGTACAGTTTGAGATTGACAGTGAAATCAGATGAATGTCACTATTTAAAACTCAGCTGTTGTTATGTGTCAAACTGTCTTCGAATGACATTTCCCCTCCCCACCCTCTGCTCTCCTCCTCGACACTTTCATTAAGGCCGTGTGGATATGCTGTTCCTGATTAATTAACCCAATCTCTCTCAGCTCTTCTTCTCTGGGCCGTGGACCATTTTGGTTTACACTCCAGGGTCAGGGCATGTACTGGATCCCAGTCAGGGGAGACAAATGCTGGAAAACATGCCGGTCAGTATTCTTTTGTTCTACAATATTGTATTTATGACATGCAATCTGTACATGTATTGTCAGGCTTGTTTCTCCCACATATCTTTTGCCACATTATTTACAAATCACCATATACACACATTTTTGAAAGAAATATTCCCCTGTCTGGCGCTTTTACACCCCTCTTATTCGCGCTAGTCGTCTAGCAATCCTTGTCGTTCGAAATAATTCCAAATATGGCCCTGGAGTGCCCTCTGCTGGATAAAGCCGAGAACAGCACTTTGGTGGCTTGTTTAAAATCCTCTGTCTGTGTGTATATTCTGTGGAACCGTGATAATTGTCATTTGAAATAAACTTTTTTGTCCAATTGGTTGTGTAGAGTGAATATGGGTCCGTTGAATGTGGTTGTGTCCAAGAAATTAACCAAATTGTGATGACCTACGGATTTACATTTTATACAGCGATTATGCTTGTTAAGATGTACAAAAACATTACAAATTCCTCCTCCTCAAATATAAATAAATAAATAAATAAATCAAGTTTTTAATTGCTTGGATGTCGTCTTGTGTATCAATCTTAGTATAAAGGCTGTCCACATCAATTGTGAATAGAAAAGAGCGGACCTTGTGTGTAAAGTCCGGATCCTGGCATTGGACTCTGTTCTGCGCTGGTGTGTTTGGATTGTTGTTTGACTTACGGATGGGCTGCTGATACCGCCACGGTCGGTAGTTATTCCAGCCATTATTGCGGATGATGTACGGGCGCTGGTTAGATGATGAGCCGGCGGTCACACGCGGGCGTCCTCCGTCATACCAGCCGGTGAGCATGTGGCCGCGCGGCGCTGCTACAAAAGTCTTCGGGGACTGTTGGATAACCACGGCGGGACTGCTGGTCAGCTCTGGTCAATTGTGAATGTTTGTGAAAGACAACATTGTTTATTTTGACCACCGTATGTAGTTACTGTGAAAAATGTAACAAGTGTTCATCTTGTCTCATTTTGTGCTTGTCTCGCTCATATAGCGTCATTTTGCCAGGAAAATCAAAGGAAAGTCAATATTTAAGATTCATTTCTTTTTCTGTGTCAAACTGTCTTAGAATGACAATCCCACTTTAGAAACATCAATTGTGCATGTTTTTGAAGGACAACATGATTTATTTTGACTTGGTGTTGAGTTACTGTGAAAAATGCAACACGTCTCATTTTGTGCTTGTCTCACTCGCACAGTTTGAGATTGACAGTGAAATCAGATGAATGTCACTATTTAAAACTCAGCTGTTGTTATGTGTCAAACTGTCTTCGAATGACAATTCCCCTCCCCAGGGCCGTGGACCATTTTGGTTTACACTCCAGGGTCAGGGCATGTACTGGATCCCAGTCAGGGGAGACAAATGCTGGAAAACATGCCGGTCAGTATTCTTTTGATCTACAATATTGTATTTATGACATGCAATCTGTACATGTAGTGTCAGGCTTGTTTCTCCCACATATCTTTTGCCACATTATTTACAAATCATCATATACACACATTTTTGAAAGAAATATTCCCCTGTCTGGCGCTTTTACACCCCTCTTATTCGCGCAAGTCGTCTAGCAATCCTTGTCGTTCGAAATGATTCCAAAAATGGCCCTGGAGTGCCCTCTGCTGGATAAAGCCGAGAACAGCACTTTGGTGGCTTGTTTAAAATCCTCTGTCTGTGTGTATATTCTGTGGAACCGTGATAATTGTCATTTGAAATAAACTTTTTTGTCCAATTGGTTGTGTAGAGTGAATATGGGTCCGTTGAATGTGGTTGTGTCCAAGAAATTAACCAAATTGTGATGACCTACGGATTTACATTTTATACAGCGATTATGCTTGTTAAGATGTACAAAAACATTACAAATTCCTCCTCCTCAAATATAAATAAATAAATAAATAAATCAAGTTTTTAATTGCTTGGATGTCGTCTTGTGTATCAATCTTAGTATAAAGGCTGTCCACATCAATTGTGAATAGAAAAGAGCGGACCTTGTGTGTAAAGTCCGGATCCTGGCATTGGACTCTGTTCTGCGCTGGTGTGTTTGGATTGTTGTTTGACTTACGGATGGGCTGCTGATACCGCCACGGTCGGTAGTTATTCCAGCCATTATTGCGGATGATGTACGGGCGCTGGTTAGATGATGAGCCGGCGGTCACACGCGGGCGTCCTCCGTCATACCAGCCGGTGAGCATGTGGCCGCGCGGCGCTGCTACAAAAGTCTTCGGGGACTGTTGGATAACCACGGCGGGACTGCTGGTCAGCTCTGGTCAATTGTGAATGTTTGTGAAAGACAACATTGTTTATTTTGACCACCGTATGTAGTTACTGTGAAAAATGTAACAAGTGTTCATCTTGTCTCATTTTGTGCTTGTCTCGCTCATATAGCGTCATTTTGCCAGGAAAATCAAAGGAAAGTCAATATTTAAGATTCATTTCTTTTTCTGTGTCAAACTGTCTTAGAATGACAATCCCACTTTAGAAACATCAATTGTGCATGTTTTTGAAGGACAACATGATTTATTTTGACTTGGTGTTGAGTTACTGTGAAAAATGCAACACGTCTCATTTTGTGCTTGTCTCACTCGCACAGTTTGAGATTGACAGTGAAATCAGATGAATGTCACTATTTAAAACTCAGCTGTTGTTATGTGTCAAACTGTCTTCGAATGACAATTCCCCTCCCCAGGGCCGTGGACCATTTTGGTTTACACTCCAGGGTCAGGGCATGTACTGGATCCCAGTCAGGGGAGACAAATGCTGGAAAACATGCCGGTCAGTATTCTTTTGTTCTACAATATTGTATTTATGACATGCAATCTGTACATGTAGTGTCAGGCTTGTTTCTCCCACATATCTTTTGCCACATTATTTACAAATCATCATATACACACATTTTTGAAAGAAATATTCCCCTGTCTGGCGCTTTTACACCCCTCTTATTCGCGCAAGTCGTCTAGCAATCCTTGTCGTTCGAAATGATTCCAAATATGGCCCTGGAGTGCCCTCTGCTGGATAAAGCCGAGAACAGCACTTTGGTGGCTTGTTTAAAATCCTCTGTCTGTGTGTATATTCTGTGGAACCGTGATAATTGTCATTTGAAATAAACTTTTGTGTCCAATTGGTTGTGTAGAGTGAATATGGGTCCGTTGAATGTGGTTGTGTCCAAGAAATTAACCAAATTGTGATGACTTACGGATTTACATTTTATACAGCGATTATGCTTGTTAAGATGTACAAAAACATTACAAATTCCTCCTCCTCAAATATAAATAAATCAATCAATCAATCAAGTTTTTAATTGCTTGGATGTCGTCTTGTGTATCAATCTTAGTATAAAGGCTGTCCACATCAATTGTGAATAGAAAAGAGCGGACCTTGTGTGTAAAGTCCGGATCCTGGCATTGGACTCTGTTCTGCGCTGGTGTGTTTGGATTGTTGTTTGACTTACGGATGGGCTGCTGATACCGCCACGGTCGGTAGTTATTCCAGCCATTATTGCGGATGATGTACGGGCGCTGGTTAGATGATGAGCCGGCGGTCACACGCGGGCGTCCTCCGTCATACCAGCCGGTGCGCATCTGGCCGCGCGGCGCTGCTACAAAAGTCTTCGGGGACTGTTGGATAACCACGGCGGGACTGCTGGTCAGCTCTGGTCAATTGTGAATGTTTGTGAAAGACAACATTGTTTATTTTGACCACCGTATGTAGTTACTGTGAAAAATGTAACAAGTGTTCATCTTGTCTCATTTTGTGCTTGTCTCGCTCATATAGCGTCATTTTGCCAGGAAAATCAAAGGAAAGTCAATATTTAAGATTCATTTCTTTTTCTGTGTCAAACTGTCTTAGAATGACAATCCCACTTTAGAAACATCAATTGTGCATGTTTTTGAAGGACAACATGATTTATTTTGACTTGGTTACTGTGAAAAATGCAACACGTCTCATTTTGTGCTTGTCTCGCTCGTACAGTTTGAGATTGACAGTGAAATCAGATGAATGTCACTATTTAAAACTCAGCTGTTGTTATGTGTCAAACTGTCTTCGAATGACAATTCCCCTCCCCACCCTCTGCTCTCCTCCTCGACACTTTCATTAAGGCCGTGTGGATATGCTGTTCCTGATTAATTAACCCAATCTCTCTCAGCTCTTCTTCTCTGGGCCGTGGACCATTTTGGTTTACACTCCAGGGTCAGGGCATGTACTGGATCCCAGTCAGGGGAGACAAATGCTGGAAAACATGCCGGTCAGTATTCTTTTGTTCTACAATATTGTATTTATGACATGCAATCTGTACATGTATTGTCAGGCTTGTTTCTCCCACATATCTTTTGCCACATTATTTACAAATCACCATATGCACACATTTTTGAAAGAAATATTCCCCTGTCTGGCGGTTTTAAACCCCTCTTATTCGCGCAAGTCGTCTAGCAATCCTTGTCGTTCGAAATAATTCCAAAAATGGCCCTGGAGTGCCCTCTGCTGGATAAAGCCGAGAACAGCACTTTGGTGGCTTGTTTAAAATCCTCTGTCTGTGTGTATATTCTGTGGAACCGTGATAATTGTCATTTGAAATAAACTTTTGTGTCCAATTGGTTGTGTAGAGTGAATATGGGTCCGTTGAATGTGGTTGTGTCCAAGAAATTAACCAAATTGTGATGACCTACGGATTTACATTTTATACAGCGATTATGCTTGTTAAGATGTACAAAAACATTACAAATTCCTCCTCCTCAAATATAAATAAATAAATAAATAAATCAAGTTTTTAATTGCTTGGATGTCGTCTTGTGTATCAATCTTAGTATAAAGGCTGTCCACATCAATTGTGAATAGAAAAGAGCGGACCTTGTGTGTAAAGTCCGGATCCTGGCATTGGACTCTGTTCTGCGCTGGTGTGTTTGGATTGTTGTTTGACTTACGGATGGGCTGCTGATACCGCCACGGTCGGTAGTTATTCCAGCCATTATTGCGGATGATGTACGGGCGCTGGTTAGATGATGAGCCGGCGGTCACACGCGGGCGTCCTCCGTCATACCAGCCGGTGCGCATCTGGCCGCGCGGCGCTGCTACAAAAGTCTTCGGGGACTGTTGGATGACCACGGCTGGACTGCTGGTCAGCTCTGGTCAATTGTGAATGTTTGTGAAAGACAACATTGTTTATTTTGACCACCGTATGTAGTTACTGTGAAAAATGTAACAAGTGTTCATCTTGTCTCATTTTGTGCTTGTCTCGCTCATATAGCGTCATTTTGCCAGGAAAATCAAAGGAAAGTCAATATTTAAGATTCATTTCTTTTTCTGTGTCAAACTGTCTTAGAATGACAATCCCACTTTAGAAACATCAATTGTGCATGTTTTTGAAGGACAACATGATTTATTTTGACTTGGTTACTGTGAAAAATGCAACACGTCTCATTTTGTGCTTGTCTCGCTCGTACAGTTTGAGATTGACAGTGAAATCAGATGAATGTCACTATTTAAAACTCAGCTGTTGTTATGTGTCAAACTGTCTTCGAATGACAATTCCCCTCCCCACCCTCTGCTCTCCTCCTCGACACTTTCATTAAGGCCGTGTGGATATGCTGTTCCTGATTAATTAACCCAATCTCTCTCAGCTCTTCTTCTCTGGGCCGTGGACCATTTTGGTTTACACTCCAGGGTCAGGGCATGTACTGGATCCCAGTCAGGGGAGACAAATGCTGGAAAACATGCCGGTCAGTATTCTTTTGTTCTACAATATTGTATTTATGACATGCAATCTGTACATGTATTGTCAGGCTTGTTTCTCCCACATATCTTTTGCCACATTATTTACAAATCACCATATGCACACATTTTTGAAAGAAATATTCCCCTGTCTGGCGGTTTTAAACCCCTCTTATTCGCGCAAGTCGTCTAGCAATCCTTGTCGTTCGAAATAATTCCAAAAATGGCCCTGGAGTGCCCTCTGCTGGATAAAGCCGAGAACAGCACTTTGGTGGCTTGTTTAAAATCCTCTGTCTGTGTGTATATTCTGTGGAACCGTGATAATTGTCATTTGAAATAAACTTTTGTGTCCAATTGGTTGTGTAGAGTGAATATGGGTCCGTTGAATGTGGTTGTGTCCAAGAAATTAACCAAATTGTGATGACCTACGGATTTACATTTTATACAGCGATTATGCTTGTTAAGATGTACAAAAACATTACAAATTCCTCCTCCTCAAATATAAATAAATAAATAAATAAATCAAGTTTTTAATTGCTTGGATGTCGTCTTGTGTATCAATCTTAGTATAAAGGCTGTCCACATCAATTGTGAATAGAAAAGAGCGGACCTTGTGTGTAAAGTCCGGATCCTGGCATTGGACTCTGTTCTGCGCTGGTGTGTTTGGATTGTTGTTTGACTTACGGATGGGCTGCTGATACCGCCACGGTCGGTAGTTATTCCAGCCATTATTGCGGATGATGTACGGGCGCTGGTTAGATGATGAGCCGGCGGTCACACGCGGGCGTCCTCCGTCATACCAGCCGGTGCGCATCTGGCCGCGCGGCGCTGCTACAAAAGTCTTCGGGGACTGTTGGATGACCACGGCTGGACTGCTGGTCAGCTCTGGTCAATTGTGAATGTTTGTGAAAGACAACATTGTTTATTTTGACCACCGTATGTAGTTACTGTGAAAAATGTAACAAGTGTTCATCTTGTCTCATTTTGTGCTTGTCTCGCTCATATAGCGTCATTTTGCCAGGAAAATCAAAGGAAAGTCAATATTTAAGATTCATTTCTTTTTCTGTGTCAAACTGTCTTAGAATGACAATCCCACTTTAGAAACATCAATTGTGCATGTTTTTGAAGGACAACATGATTTATTTTGACTTGGTTACTGTGAAAAATGCAACACGTCTCATTTTGTGCTTGTCTCGCTCGTACAGTTTGAGATTGACAGTGAAATCAGATGAATGTCACTATTTAAAACTCAGCTGTTGTTATGTGTCAAACTGTCTTCGAATGACATTTCCCCTCCCCACCCTCTGCTCTCCTCCTCGACACTTTCATTAAGGCCGTGTGGATATGCTGTTCCTGATTAATTAACCCAATCTCTCTCAGCTCTTCTTCTCTGGGCCGTGGACCATTTTGGTTTACACTCCAGGGTCAGGGCATGTACTGGATCCCAGTCAGGGGAGACAAATGCTGGAAAACATGCCGGTCAGTATTCTTTTGTTCTACAATATTGTATTTATGACATGCAATCTGTACATGTATTGTCAGGCTTGTTTCTCCCACATATCTTTTGCCACATTATTTACAAATCACCATATACACACATTTTTGAAAGAAATATTCCCCTGTCTGGCGCTTTTACACCCCTCTTATTCGCGCTAGTCGTCTAGCAATCCTTGTCGTTCGAAATAATTCCAAATATGGCCCTGGAGTGCCCTCTGCTGGATAAAGCCGAGAACAGCACTTTGGTGGCTTGTTTAAAATCCTCTGTCTGTGTGTATATTCTGTGGAACCGTGATAATTGTCATTTGAAATAAACTTTTTTGTCCAATTGGTTGTGTAGAGTGAATATGGGTCCGTTGAATGTGGTTGTGTCCAAGAAATTAACCAAATTGTGATGACCTACGGATTTACATTTTATACAGCGATTATGCTTGTTAAGATGTACAAAAACATTACAAATTCCTCCTCCTCAAATATAAATAAATAAATAAATAAATCAAGTTTTTAATTGCTTGGATGTCGTCTTGTGTATCAATCTTAGTATAAAGGCTGTCCACATCAATTGTGAATAGAAAAGAGCGGACCTTGTGTGTAAAGTCCGGATCCTGGCATTGGACTCTGTTCTGCGCTGGTGTGTTTGGATTGTTGTTTGACTTACGGATGGGCTGCTGATACCGCCACGGTCGGTAGTTATTCCAGCCATTATTGCGGATGATGTACGGGCGCTGGTTAGATGATGAGCCGGCGGTCACACGCGGGCGTCCTCCGTCATACCAGCCGGTGAGCATGTGGCCGCGCGGCGCTGCTACAAAAGTCTTCGGGGACTGTTGGATAACCACGGCGGGACTGCTGGTCAGCTCTGGTCAATTGTGAATGTTTGTGAAAGACAACATTGTTTATTTTGACCACCGTATGTAGTTACTGTGAAAAATGTAACAAGTGTTCATCTTGTCTCATTTTGTGCTTGTCTCGCTCATATAGCGTCATTTTGCCAGGAAAATCAAAGGAAAGTCAATATTTAAGATTCATTTCTTTTTCTGTGTCAAACTGTCTTAGAATGACAATCCCACTTTAGAAACATCAATTGTGCATGTTTTTGAAGGACAACATGATTTATTTTGACTTGGTGTTGAGTTACTGTGAAAAATGCAACACGTCTCATTTTGTGCTTGTCTCACTCGCACAGTTTGAGATTGACAGTGAAATCAGATGAATGTCACTATTTAAAACTCAGCTGTTGTTATGTGTCAAACTGTCTTCGAATGACAATTCCCCTCCCCAGGGCCGTGGACCATTTTGGTTTACACTCCAGGGTCAGGGCATGTACTGGATCCCAGTCAGGGGAGACAAATGCTGGAAAACATGCCGGTCAGTATTCTTTTGTTCTACAATATTGTATTTATGACATGCAATCTGTACATGTAGTGTCAGGCTTGTTTCTCCCACATATCTTTTGCCACATTATTTACAAATCATCATATACACACATTTTTGAAAGAAATATTCCCCTGTCTGGCGCTTTTACACCCCTCTTATTCGCGCAAGTCGTCTAGCAATCCTTGTCGTTCGAAATGATTCCAAAAATGGCCCTGGAGTGCCCTCTGCTGGATAAAGCCGAGAACAGCACTTTGGTGGCTTGTTTAAAATCCTCTGTCTGTGTGTATATTCTGTGGAACCGTGATAATTGTCATTTGAAATAAACTTTTGTGTCCAATTGGTTGTGTAGAGTGAATATGGGTCCGTTGAATGTGGTTGTGTCCAAGAAATTAACCAAATTGTGATGACTTACGGATTTACATTTTATACAGCGATTATGCTTGTTAAGATGTACAAAAACATTACAAATTCCTCCTCCTCAAATATAAATAAATCAATCAATCAATCAAGTTTTTAATTGCTTGGATGTCGTCTTGTGTATCAATCTTAGTATAAAGGCTGTCCACATCAATTGTGAATAGAAAAGAGCGGACCTTGTGTGTAAAGTCCGGATCCTGGCATTGGACTCTGTTCTGCGCTGGTGTGTTTGGATTGTTGTTTGACTTACGGATGGGCTGCTGATACCGCCACGGTCGGTAGTTATTCCAGCCATTATTGCGGATGATGTACGGGCGCTGGTTAGATGATGAGCCGGCGGTCACACGCGGGCGTCCTCCGTCATACCAGCCGGTGCGCATCTGGCCGCGCGGCGCTGCTACAAAAGTCTTCGGGGACTGTTGGATAACCACGGCGGGACTGCTGGTCAGCTCTGGTCAATTGTGAATGTTTGTGAAAGACAACATTGTTTATTTTGACCACCGTATGTAGTTACAGTGAAAAATGTAACAAGTGTTCATCTTGTCTCATTTTGTGCTTGTCTCGCTCATATAGCGTCATTTTGCCAGGAAAATCAAAGGAAAGTCAATATTTAAGATTCATTTCTTTTTCTGTGTCAAACTGTCTTAGAATGACAATCCCACTTTAGAAACATCAATTGTGCATGTTTTTGAAGGACAACATGATTTATTTTGACTTGGTTACTGTGAAAAATGCAACACGTCTCATTTTGTGCTTGTCTCGCTCGTACAGTTTGAGATTGACAGTGAAATCAGATGAATGTCACTATTTAAAACTCAGCTGTTGTTATGTGTCAAACTGTCTTCGAATGACAATTCCCCTCCCCACCCTCTGCTCTCCTCCTCGACACTTTCATTAAGGCCGTGTGGATATGCTGTTCCTGATTAATTAACCCAATCTCTCTCAGCTCTTCTTCTCTGGGCCGTGGACCATTTTGGTTTACACTCCAGGGTCAGGGCATGTACTGGATCCCAGTCAGGGGAGACAAATGCTGGAAAACATGCCGGTCAGTATTCTTTTGTTCTACAATATTGTATTTATGAGATGCAATCTGTACATGTATTGTCAGGCTTGTTTCTCCCACATATCTTTTGCCACATTGTTTACAAATCACCATATACACACATTTTTGAAAGAAATATTCACCTGTCTGGCGCTTTTAAACCCCTCTTATTCGCGCAAGTCGTCTAGCAATCCTTGTCGTTCGAAATAATTCCAAAAATGGCCCTGGAGTGCCCTCTGCTGGATAAAGCCGAGAACAGCACTTTGGTGGCTTGTTTAAAATCCTCTGTCTGTGTGTATATTCTGTGGAACCGTGATAATTGTCATTTGAAATAAACTTTTGTGTCCAATTGGTTGTGTAGAGTGAATATGGGTCCGTTGAATGTGGTTGTGTCCAAGAAATTAACCAAATTGTGATGACTTATGGATTTACATTTTATACAGCGATTATGCTTGTTAAGATGTACAAAAACATTACAAATTCCTCCTTCTCAAATATCAATAAATAAATAAATAAATCAAGTTTTTAATTGCTTGGATGTCGTCTTGTGTATCAATCTTAGTATAAAGGCTGTCCACATCAATTGTGAATAGAAAAGAGCGGACCTTGTGTGTAAAGTCCGGATCCTGGCATTGGACTCTGTTCTGAGCTGGTGTGTTTGGATTGTTGTTTGACTTACGGATGGACTGCTGATACCGCCACGGTCGGTAGTTATTCCAGCCTTTATTGCGGATGATGTACGGGCGCTGGTTAGATGATGAGCCGGCGGTCACACGCGGGCGTCCTCCGTCATACCAGCCGGTGCGCATCTGGCCGCGCGGCTCTGCTACAAAAGTCTTCGGGGACTGTTGGATAACCACGGCGGGACTGCTGGTCAGCTCTGGTCAATTGTGAATGTTTGTGAAAGACAACATTGTTTATTTTGACCACCGTATGTAGTTACTGTGAAAAATGTAACAAGTGTTCATCTTGTCTCATTTTGTGCTTGTCTCGCTCATATAGCGTCATTTTGCCAGGAAAATCAAAGGAAAGTCAATATTTAAGATTCATTTCTTTTTCTGTGTCAAACTGTCTTAGAATGACAATCCCACTTTAGAAACATCAATTGTGCATGTTTTTGAAGGACAACGTGATTTATTTTGACTTGGTTACAGTGAAAAATGCAACACGTCTCATTTTGTGCTTGTCTCGCTCGTACAGTTTGAGATTGACAGTGAAATCAGATGAATGTCACTATTTAAAACTCAGCTGTTGTTATGTGTCAAACTGTCTTCGAATGACAATTCCCCTCCCCACCCTCTGCTCTCCTCCTCGACACTTTCATTAAGGCCGTGTGGATATGCTGTTCCTGATTAATTAACCCAATCTCTCTCAGCTCTTCTTCTCTGGGCCGTGGACCATTTTGGTTTACACTCCAGGGTCAGGGCATGTACTGGATCCCAGTCAGGGGAGACAAATGCTGGAAAACATGCCGGTCAGTATTCTTTTGTTCTACAATATTGTATTTATGAGATGCAATCTGTACATGTATTGTCAGGCTTGTTTCTCCCACATATCTTTTGCCACATTGTTTACAAATCACCATATACACACATTTTTGAAAGAAATATTCACCTGTCTGGCGCTTTTAAACCCCTCTTATTCGCGCAAGTCGTCTAGCAATCCTTGTCGTTCGAAATAATTCCAAATATGGCCCTGGAGTGCCCTCTGCTGGATAAAGCCGAGAACAGCACTTTGGTGGCTTGTTTAAAATCCTCTGTCTGTGTGTATATTCTGTGGAACCGTGATAATTGTCATTTGAAATAA
This sequence comes from Chaetodon auriga, assembly GCF_051107435.1. Lineage (NCBI taxonomy): Eukaryota > Metazoa > Chordata > Actinopteri > Chaetodontiformes > Chaetodontidae > Chaetodon > Chaetodon auriga. Next base: position 98,874 of record NW_027481986.1, on the reverse strand, counting down.
ACTTTTGTGTCCAATTGGTTGTGTAGAGTGAATATGGGTCCGTTGAATGTGGTTGTGTCCAAGAAATTAACCAAATTGTGATGACTTATGGATTTACATTTTATACAGCGATTATGCTTGTTAAGATGTACAAAAACATTACAAATTCCTCCTTCTCAAATATAAATAAATAAATAAATAAATCAAGTTTTTAATTGCTTGGATGTCGTCTTGTGTATCAATCTTAGTATAAAGGCTGTCCACATCAATTGTGAATAGAAAAGAGCGGACCTTGTGTGTAAAGTCCGGATCCTGGCATTGGACTCTGTTCTGAGCTGGTGTGTTTGGATTGTTGTTTGACTTACGGATGGACTGCTGATACCGCCACGGTCGGTAGTTATTCCAGCCTTTATTGCGGATGATGTACGGGCGCTGGTTAGATGATGAGCCGGCGGTCACACGCGGGCGTCCTCCGTCATACCAGCCGGTGCGCATCTGGCCGCGCGGCTCTGCTACAAAAGTCTTCGGGGACTGTTGGATAACCACGGCGGGACTGCTGGTCAGCTCTGGTCAATTGTGAATGTTTGTGAAAGACAACATTGTTTATTTTGACCACCGTATGTAGTTACTGTGAAAAATGTAACAAGTGTTCATCTTGTCTCATTTTGTGCTTGTCTCGCTCATATAGCGTCATTTTGCCAGGAAAATCAAAGGAAAGTCAATATTTAAGATTCATTTCTTTTTCTGTGTCAAACTGTCTTAGAATGACAATCCCACTTTAGAAACATCAATTGTGCATGTTTTTGAAGGACAACGTGATTTATTTTGACTTGGTTACAGTGAAAAATGCAACACGTCTCATTTTGTGCTTGTCTCGCTCGTACAGTTTGAGATTGACAGTGAAATCAGATGAATGTCACTATTTAAAACTCAGCTGTTGTTATGTGTCAAACTGTCTTCGAATGACAATTCCCCTCCCCACCCTCTGCTCTCCTCCTCGACACTTTCATTAAGGCCGTGTGGATATGCTGTTCCTGATTAATTAACCCAATCTCTCTCAGCTCTTCTTCTCTGGGCCGTGGACCATTTTGGTTTACACTCCAGGGTCAGGGCATGTACTGGATCCCAGTCAGGGGAGACAAATGCTGGAAAACATGCCGGTCAGTATTCTTTTGTTCTACAATATTGTATTTATGAGATGCAATCTGTACATGTATTGTCAGGCTTGTTTCTCCCACATATCTTTTGCCACATTGTTTACAAATCACCATATACACACATTTTTGAAAGAAATATTCACCTGTCTGGCGCTTTTAAACCCCTCTTATTCGCGCAAGTCGTCTAGCAATCCTTGTCGTTCGAAATAATTCCAAAAATGGCCCTGGAGTGCCCTCTGCTGGATAAAGCCGAGAACAGCACTTTGGTGGCTTGTTTAAAATCCTCTGTCTGTGTGTATATTCTGTGGAACCGTGATAATTGTCATTTGAAATAAACTTTTGTGTCCAATTGGTTGTGTAGAGTGAATATGGGTCCGTTGAATGTGGTTGTGTCCAAGAAATTAACCAAATTGTGATGACTTATGGATTTACATTTTATACAGCGATTATGCTTGTTAAGATGTACAAAAACATTACAAATTCCTCCTTCTCAAATATAAATAAATAAATAAATAAATCAAGTTTTTAATTGCTTGGATGTCGTCTTGTGTATCAATCTTAGTATAAAGGCTGTCCACATCAATTGTGAATAGAAAAGAGCGGACCTTGTGTGTAAAGTCCGGATCCTGGCATTGGACTCTGTTCTGAGCTGGTGTGTTTGGATTGTTGTTTGACTTACGGATGGACTGCTGATACCGCCACGGTCGGTAGTTATTCCAGCCTTTATTGCGGATGATGTACGGGCGCTGGTTAGATGATGAGCCGGCGGTCACACGCGGGCGTCCTCCGTCATACCAGCCGGTGCGCATCTGGCCGCGCGGCTCTGCTACAAAAGTCTTCGGGGACTGTTGGATAACCACGGCGGGACTGCTGGTCAGCTCTGGTCAATTGTGAATGTTTGTGAAAGACAACATTGTTTATTTTGACCACCGTATGTAGTTACTGTGAAAAATGTAACAAGTGTTCATCTTGTCTCATTTTGTGCTTGTCTCGCTCATATAGCGTCATTTTGCCAGGAAAATCAAAGGAAAGTCAATATTTAAGATTCATTTCTTTTTCTGTGTCAAACTGTCTTAGAATGACAATCCCACTTTAGAAACATCAATTGTGCATGTTTTTGAAGGACAACGTGATTTATTTTGACTTGGTTACAGTGAAAAATGCAACACGTCTCATTTTGTGCTTGTCTCGCTCGTACAGTTTGAGATTGACAGTGAAATCAGATGAATGTCACTATTTAAAACTCAGCTGTTGTTATGTGTCAAACTGTCTTCGAATGACAATTCCCCTCCCCACCCTCTGCTCTCCTCCTCGACACTTTCATTAAGGCCGTGTGGATATGCTGTTCCTGATTAATTAACCCAATCTCTCTCAGCTCTTCTTCTCTGGGCCGTGGACCATTTTGGTTTACACTCCAGGGTCAGGGCATGTACTGGATCCCAGTCAGGGGAGACAAATGCTGGAAAACATGCCGGTCAGTATTCTTTTGTTCTACAATATTGTATTTATGAGATGCAATCTGTACATGTATTGTCAGGCTTGTTTCTCCCACATATCTTTTGCCACATTGTTTACAAATCACCATATACACACATTTTTGAAAGAAATATTCACCTGTCTGGCGCTTTTAAACCCCTCTTATTCGCGCAAGTCGTCTAGCAATCCTTGTCGTTCGAAATAATTCCAAATATGGCCCTGGAGTGCCCTCTGCTGGATAAAGCCGAGAACAGCACTTTGGTGGCTTGTTTAAAATCCTCTGTCTGTGTGTATATTCTGTGGAACCGTGATAATTGTCATTTGAAATAAACTTTTGTGTCCAATTGGTTGTGTAGAGTGAATATGGGTCCGTTGAATGTGGTTGTGTCCAAGAAATTAACCAAATTGTGATGACTTATGGATTTACATTTTATACAGCGATTATGCTTGTTAAGATGTACAAAAACATTACAAATTCCTCCTTCTCAAATATAAATAAATAAATAAATAAATCAAGTTTTTAATTGCTTGGATGTCGTCTTGTGTATCAATCTTAGTATAAAGGCTGTCCACATCAATTGTGAATAGAAAAGAGCGGACCTTGTGTGTAAAGTCCGGATCCTGGCATTGGACTCTGTTCTGAGCTGGTGTGTTTGGATTGTTGTTTGACTTACGGATGGACTGCTGATACCGCCACGGTCGGTAGTTATTCCAGCCTTTATTGCGGATGATGTACGGGCGCTGGTTAGATGATGAGCCGGCGGTCACACGCGGGCGTCCTCCGTCATACCAGCCGGTGCGCATCTGGCCGCGCGGCTCTGCTACAAAAGTCTTCGGGGACTGTTGGATAACCACGGCGGGACTGCTGGTCAGCTCTGGTCAATTGTGAATGTTTGTGAAAGACAACATTGTTTATTTTGACCACCGTATGTAGTTACTGTGAAAAATGTAACAAGTGTTCATCTTGTCTCATTTTGTGCTTGTCTCGCTCATATAGCGTCATTTTGCCAGGAAAATCAAAGGAAAGTCAATATTTAAGATTCATTTCTTTTTCTGTGTCAAACTGTCTTAGAATGACAATCCCACTTTAGAAACATCAATTGTGCATGTTTTTGAAGGACAACGTGATTTATTTTGACTTGGTTACAGTGAAAAATGCAACACGTCTCATTTTGTGCTTGTCTCGCTCGTACAGTTTGAGATTGACAGTGAAATCAGATGAATGTCACTATTTAAAACTCAGCTGTTGTTATGTGTCAAACTGTCTTCGAATGACAATTCCCCTCCCCACCCTCTGCTCTCCTCCTCGACACTTTCATTAAGGCCGTGTGGATATGCTGTTCCTGATTAATTAACCCAATCTCTCTCAGCTCTTCTTCTCTGGGCCGTGGACCATTTTGGTTTACACTCCAGGGTCAGGGCATGTACTGGATCCCAGTCAGGGGAGACAAATGCTGGAAAACATGCCGGTCAGTATTCTTTTGTTCTACAATATTGTATTTATGAGATGCAATCTGTACATGTATTGTCAGGCTTGTTTCTCCCACATATCTTTTGCCACATTGTTTACAAATCACCATATACACACATTTTTGAAAGAAATATTCACCTGTCTGGCGCTTTTAAACCCCTCTTATTCGCGCAAGTCGTCTAGCAATCCTTGTCGTTCGAAATAATTCCAAATATGGCCCTGGAGTGCCCTCTGCTGGATAAAGCCGAGAACAGCACTTTGGTGGCTTGTTTAAAATCCTCTGTCTGTGTGTATATTCTGTGGAACCGTGATAATTGTCATTTGAAATAAACTTTTGTGTCCAATTGGTTGTGTAGAGTGAATATGGGTCCGTTGAATGTGGTTGTGTCCAAGAAATTAACCAAATTGTGATGACTTATGGATTTACATTTTATACAGCGATTATGCTTGTTAAGATGTACAAAAACATTACAAATTCCTCCTTCTCAAATATAAATAAATAAATAAATAAATCAAGTTTTTAATTGCTTGGATGTCGTCTTGTGTATCAATCTTAGTATAAAGGCTGTCCACATCAATTGTGAATAGAAAAGAGCGGACCTTGTGTGTAAAGTCCGGATCCTGGCATTGGACTCTGTTCTGAGCTGGTGTGTTTGGATTGTTGTTTGACTTACGGATGGACTGCTGATACCGCCACGGTCGGTAGTTATTCCAGCCTTTATTGCGGATGATGTACGGGCGCTGGTTAGATGATGAGCCGGCGGTCACACGCGGGCGTCCTCCGTCATACCAGCCGGTGCGCATCTGGCCGCGCGGCTCTGCTACAAAAGTCTTCGGGGACTGTTGGATAACCACGGCGGGACTGCTGGTCAGCTCTGGTCAATTGTGAATGTTTGTGAAAGACAACATTGTTTATTTTGACCACCGTATGTAGTTACTGTGAAAAATGTAACAAGTGTTCATCTTGTCTCATTTTGTGCTTGTCTCGCTCATATAGCGTCATTTTGCCAGGAAAATCAAAGGAAAGTCAATATTTAAGATTCATTTCTTTTTCTGTGTCAAACTGTCTTAGAATGACAATCCCACTTTAGAAACATCAATTGTGCATGTTTTTGAAGGACAACGTGATTTATTTTGACTTGGTTACAGTGAAAAATGCAACACGTCTCATTTTGTGCTTGTCTCGCTCGTACAGTTTGAGATTGACAGTGAAATCAGATGAATGTCACTATTTAAAACTCAGCTGTTGTTATGTGTCAAACTGTCTTCGAATGACAATTCCCCTCCCCACCCTCTGCTCTCCTCCTCGACACTTTCATTAAGGCCGTGTGGATATGCTGTTCCTGATTAATTAACCCAATCTCTCTCAGCTCTTCTTCTCTGGGCCGTGGACCATTTTGGTTTACACTCCAGGGTCAGGGCATGTACTGGATCCCAGTCAGGGGAGACAAATGCTGGAAAACATGCCGGTCAGTATTCTTTTGTTCTACAATATTGTATTTATGAGATGCAATCTGTACATGTATTGTCAGGCTTGTTTCTCCCACATATCTTTTGCCACATTGTTTACAAATCACCATATACACACATTTTTGAAAGAAATATTCACCTGTCTGGCGCTTTTAAACCCCTCTTATTCGCGCAAGTCGTCTAGCAATCCTTGTCGTTCGAAATAATTCCAAATATGGCCCTGGAGTGCCCTCTGCTGGATAAAGCCGAGAACAGCACTTTGGTGGCTTGTTTAAAATCCTCTGTCTGTGTGTATATTCTGTGGAACCGTGATAATTGTCATTTGAAATAAACTTTTGTGTCCAATTGGTTGTGTAGAGTGAATATGGGTCCGTTGAATGTGGTTGTGTCCAAGAAATTAACCAAATTGTGATGACTTATGGATTTACATTTTATACAGCGATTATGCTTGTTAAGATGTACAAAAACATTACAAATTCCTCCTTCTCAAATATAAATAAATAAATAAATAAATCAAGTTTTTAATTGCTTGGATGTCGTCTTGTGTATCAATCTTAGTATAAAGGCTGTCCACATCAATTGTGAATAGAAAAGAGCGGACCTTGTGTGTAAAGTCCGGATCCTGGCATTGGACTCTGTTCTGAGCTGGTGTGTTTGGATTGTTGTTTGACTTACGGATGGACTGCTGATACCGCCACGGTCGGTAGTTATTCCAGCCTTTATTGCGGATGATGTACGGGCGCTGGTTAGATGATGAGCCGGCGGTCACACGCGGGCGTCCTCCGTCATACCAGCCGGTGCGCATCTGGCCGCGCGGCTCTGCTACAAAAGTCTTCGGGGACTGTTGGATAACCACGGCGGGACTGCTGGTCAGCTCTGGTCAATTGTGAATGTTTGTGAAAGACAACATTGTTTATTTTGACCACCGTATGTAGTTACTGTGAAAAATGTAACAAGTGTTCATCTTGTCTCATTTTGTGCTTGTCTCGCTCATATAGCGTCATTTTGCCAGGAAAATCAAAGGAAAGTCAATATTTAAGATTCATTTCTTTTTCTGTGTCAAACTGTCTTAGAATGACAATCCCACTTTAGAAACATCAATTGTGCATGTTTTTGAAGGACAACGTGATTTATTTTGACTTGGTTACAGTGAAAAATGCAACACGTCTCATTTTGTGCTTGTCTCGCTCGTACAGTTTGAGATTGACAGTGAAATCAGATGAATGTCACTATTTAAAACTCAGCTGTTGTTATGTGTCAAACTGTCTTCGAATGACAATTCCCCTCCCCACCCTCTGCTCTCCTCCTCGACACTTTCATTAAGGCCGTGTGGATATGCTGTTCCTGATTAATTAACCCAATCTCTCTCAGCTCTTCTTCTCTGGGCCGTGGACCATTTTGGTTTACACTCCAGGGTCAGGGCATGTACTGGATCCCAGTCAGGGGAGACAAATGCTGGAAAACATGCCGGTCAGTATTCTTTTGTTCTACAATATTGTATTTATGAGATGCAATCTGTACATGTATTGTCAGGCTTGTTTCTCCCACATATCTTTTGCCACATTGTTTACAAATCACCATATACACACATTTTTGAAAGAAATATTCACCTGTCTGGCGCTTTTAAACCCCTCTTATTCGCGCAAGTCGTCTAGCAATCCTTGTCGTTCGAAATAATTCCAAATATGGCCCTGGAGTGCCCTCTGCTGGATAAAGCCGAGAACAGCACTTTGGTGGCTTGTTTAAAATCCTCTGTCTGTGTGTATATTCTGTGGAACCGTGATAATTGTCATTTGAAATAAACTTTTGTGTCCAACTGGTTGTGTAGAGTGAATATGGGTCCGTTGAATGTGCTTGTGTCCAAGAAATTAACCAAATTGTGATGACTTATGGATTTACATTTTATACAGCGATTATGCTTGTTAAGATGTACAAAAACATTACAAATTCCTCCTCCTCAAATATAAATAAATGAATCCAGTTTTTAATTGCTTGGATGTCGTCTTGTGTATCAATCTTAGTATAAAGGCTGTCCACATCAATTGTGAATAGAAAAGAGCGGACCTTGTGTGTAAAGTCCGGATCCTGGCATTGGACTCTGTTCTGAGCTGGTGTGTTTGGATTGTTGTTTGACTTACGGATGGGCTGCTGATACCGCCACGGTCGGTAGTTATTCCAGCCTTTATTGCGGATGATGTACGGGCGCTGGTTAGATGATGAGCCGGCGGTCACACGCGGGCGTCCTCCGTCATACCAGCCGGTGCGCATCTGGCCGCGCGGCGTTGCTACAAAAGTCTTCGGGGACTGTTGGATAACCACGGCGGGACTGCTGGTCAGCTCTGGTCAATTGTGAATGTTTGTGAAAGACAACTTTGTTTATTTTGACCACCGTATGTAGTTACTGTGAAAAATGTAACAAGTGTTCATCTTGTCTCATTTTGTGCTTGTCTCGCTCATATAGCGTCATTTTGCCAGGAAAATCAAAGGAAAGTCAATATTTAAGATTCATTTCTTTTTCTGTGTCAAACTGTCTTAGAATGACAATCCCACTTTAGAAACATCAATTGTGCATGTTTTTGAAGGACAACATGATTTATTTTGACTTGGTGTTGAGTTACTGTGAAAAATGCAACACGTCTCATTTTGTGCTTGTCTCGCTCGTACAGTTTGAGATTGACAGTGAAATCAGATGAATGTCACTATTTAAAACTCAGCTGTTGTTATGTGTCAAACTGTCTTCGAATGACAATTCCCCTCCCCACCCTCTGCTCTCCTCCTCGACACTTTCATTAAGGCCGTGTGGATATGCTGTTCCTGATTAATTAACCCAATCTCTCTCAGCTCTTCTTCTCTGGGCCGTGGACCATTTTGGTTTACACTCCAGGGTCAGGGCATGTACTGGATCCCAGTCAGGGGAGACAAATGCTGGAAAACATACCGGTCAGTATTCTTTTGTTCTACAATATTGTATTTATGAGATGCAGTCTGTCCATGTATTGTCAGGCTTGTTTCTCCCACATATCTTTTGCCACATTGTTTACAAATCACCATATACACACATTTTTGAAAGAAATATTCCCCTGTCTGGCGCTTTTAAACCCCTCTTATTCGCGCAAGTCGTCTAGCAATCCTTGTCGTTCGAAATAATTCCAAATATGGCCCTGGAGTGCCCTCTGCTGGATAAAGCCGAGAACAGCACTTTGGTGGCTTGTTTAGAATCCTCTGTCTGTGTGTATATTCTGTGGAACCGTGATAATTGTCATTTGAAATAAACTTTTGTGTCCAATTGGTTGTGTAGAGTGAATATGGGTCCGTTGAATGTGGTTGTGTCCAAGAAATTAACCAAATTGTGATGACTTATGGATTTACATTTTATACAGCAATTATGCTTGTTAAGATGTACAAAAACATTACAAATTCCTCCTCCTCAAATATAAATAAATAAATCAAGTTTTTAATTGCTTGGATGTCGTCTTGTGTATCAATCTTAGTATAAAGGCTGTCCACATCAATTGTGAATAGAAAAGAGCGGACCTTGTGTGTAAAGTCCGGATCCTGGCATTGGACTCTGTTCTGAGCTGGTGTGTTTGGATTGTTGTTTGACTTACGGATGGACTGCTGATACCGCCACGGTCGGTAGTTATTCCAGCCTTTATTGCGGATGATGTACGGGCGCTGGTTAGATGATGAGCCGGCGGTCACACGCGGGCGTCCTCCGTCATACCAGCCGGTGCGCATCTGGCCGCGCGGCTCTGCTACAAAAGTCTTCGGGGACTGTTGGATAACCACGGCGGGACTGCTGGTCAGCTCTGGTCAATTGTGAATGTTTGTGAAAGACAACATTGTTTATTTTGACCACCGTATGTAGTTACTGTGAAAAATGTAACAAGTGTTCATCTTGTCTCATTTTGTGCTTGTCTCGCTCATATAGCGTCATTTTGCCAGGAAAATCAAAGGAAAGTCAATATTTAAGATTCATTTCTTTTTCTGTGTCAAACTGTCTTAGAATGACAATCCCACTTTAGAAACATCAATTGTGCATGTTTTTGAAGGACAACGTGATTGATTTTGACTTGGTTACAGTGAAAAATGCAACACGTCTCATTTTGTGCTTGTCTCGCTCGTACAGTTTGAGATTGACAGTGAAATCAGATGAATGTCACTATTTAAAACTCAGCTGTTGTTATGTGTCAAACTGTCTTCGAATGACAATTCCCCTCCCCACCCTCTGCTCTCCTCCTCGACACTTTCATTAAGGCCGTGTGGATATGCTGTTCCTGATTAATTAACCCAATCTCTCTCAGCTCTTCTTCTCTGGGCCGTGGACCATTTTGGTTTACACTCCAGGGTCAGGGCATGTACTGGATCCCAGTCAGGGGAGACAAATGCTGGAAAACATGCCGGTCAGTATTCTTTTGTTCTACAATATTGTATTTATGAGATGCAATCTGTACATGTATTGTCAGGCTTGTTTCTCCCACATATCTTTTGCCACATTGTTTACAAATCACCATATACACACATTTTTGAAAGAAATATTCACCTGTCTGGCGCTTTTAAACCCCTCTTATTCGCGCAAGTCGTCTAGCAATCCTTGTCGTTCGAAATAATTCCAAAAATGGCCCTGGAGTGCCCTCTGCTGGATAAAGCCGAGAACAGCACTTTGGTGGCTTGTTTAAAATCCTCTGTCTGTGTGTATATTCTGTGGAACCGTGATAATTGTCATTTGAAATAAACTTTTGTGTCCAACTGGTTGTGTAGAGTGAATATGGGTCCGTTGAATGTGGTTGTGTCCAAGAAATTAACCAAATTGTGATGACTTATGGATTTACATTTTATACAGCGATTATGCTTGTTAAGATGTACAAAAACATTACAAATTCCTCCTCCTCAAATATAAATAAATAAATCCAGTTTTTAATTGCTTGGATGTCGTCTTGTGTATCAATCTTAGTATAAAGGCTGTCCACATCAATTGTGAATAGAAAAGAGCGGACCTTGTGTGTAAAGTCCGGATCCTGGCATTGGACTCTGTTCTGAGCTGGTGTGTTTGGATTGTTGTTTGACTTACGGATGGACTGCTGATACCGCCACGGTCGGTAGTTATTCCAGCCTTTATTGCGGATGATGTACGGGCGCTGGTTAGATGATGAGCCGGCGGTCACACGCGGGCGTCCTCCGTCATACCAGCCGGTGCGCATCTGGCCGCGCGGCTCTGCTACAAAAGTCTTCGGGGACTGTTGGATAACCACGGCGGGACTGCTGGTCAGCTCTGGTCAATTGTGAATGTTTGTGAAAGACAACATTGTTTATTTTGACCACCGTATGTAGTTACTGTGAAAAATGTAACAAGTGTTCATCTTGTCTCATTTTGTGCTTGTCTCGCTCATATAGCGTCATTTTGCCAGGAAAATCAAAGGAAAGTCAATATTTAAGATTCATTTCTTTTTCTGTGTCAAACTGTCTTAGAATGACAATCCCACTTTAGAAACATCAATTGTGCATGTTTTTGAAGGACAACATGATTTATTTTGACTTGGTGTTGAGTTACTGTGAAAAATGCAACACGTCTCATTTTGTGCTTGTCTCGCTCGTACAGTTTGAGATTGACAGTGAAATCAGATGAATGTCACTATTTGAAACTCAGCTGTTGTTATGTGTCAAACTGTCTTCGAATGACAATTCCCCTCCCCAGGGCCGTGGACCATTTTGGTTTACACTCCAGGGTCAGGGCATGTACTGGATCCCAGTCAGGGGAGACAAATGCTGGAAAACATGCCGGTCAGTATTCTTTTGTTCTACAATATTGTATTTATGACATGCAATCTGTACATGTATTGTCAGGCTTGTTTCTCCCACATATCTTTTGCCACATTATTTACAAATCACCATATACACACATTTTTGAAAGAAATATTCCCCTGTCTGGCGCTTTTAAACCCCTCTTATTCGCGCAAGTCGTCTAGCAATCCTTGTCGTTCGAAATAATTCCAAATATGGCCCTGGAGTGCCCTCTGCTGGATAAAGCCGAGAACAGCACTTTGGTGGCTTGTTTAAAATCCTCTGTCTGTGTGTATATTCTGTGGAACCGTGATAATTGTCATTTGAAATAAACTTTTGTGTCCAATTGGTTGTGTAGAGTGAATATGGGTCCGTTGAATGTGGTTGTGTCCAAGAAATTAACCAAATTGTGATGACTTACGGATTTACATTTTATACAGCGATTATGCTTGTTAAGATGTACAAAAACATTACAAATTCCTCCTCCTCAAATATAAATAAATCAATCAATCAATCAAGTTTTTAATTGCTTGGATGTCGTCTTGTGTATCAATCTTAGTATAAAGGCTGTCCACATCAATTGTGAATAGAAAAGAGCGGACCTTGTGTGTAAAGTCCGGATCCTGGCATTGGACTCTGTTCTGCGCTGGTGTGTTTGGATTGTTGTTTGACTTACGGATGGGCTGCTGATACCGCCACGGTCGGTAGTTATTCCAGCCATTATTGCGGATGATGTACGGGCGCTGGTTAGATGATGAGCCGGCGGTCACACGCGGGCGTCCTCCGTCATACCAGCCGGTGCGCATCTGGCCGCGCGGCGCTGCTACAAAAGTCTTCGGGGACTGTTGGATGACCACGGCTGGACTGCTGGTCAGCTCTGGTCAATTGTGAATGTTTGTGAAAGACAACATTGTTTATTTTGACCACCGTATGTAGTTACTGTGAAAAATGTAACAAGTGTTCATCTTGTCTCATTTTGTGCTTGTCTCGCTCATATAGCGTCATTTTGCCAGGAAAATCAAAGGAAAGTCAATATTTAAGATTCATTTCTTTTTCTGTGTCAAACTGTCTTAGAATGACAATCCCACTTTAGAAACATCAATTGTGCATGTTTTTGAAGGACAACATGATTTATTTTGACTTGGTTACTGTGAAAAATGCAACACGTCTCATTTTGTGCTTGTCTCGCTCGTACAGTTTGAGATTGACAGTGAAATCAGATGAATGTCACTATTTAAAACTCAGCTGTTGTTATGTGTCAAACTGTCTTCGAATGACATTTCCCCTCCCCACCCTCTGCTCTCCTCCTCGACACTTTCATTAAGGCCGTGTGGATATGCTGTTCCTGATTAATTAACCCAATCTCTCTCAGCTCTTCTTCTCTGGGCCGTGGACCATTTTGGTTTACACTCCAGGGTCAGGGCATGTACTGGATCCCAGTCAGGGGAGACAAATGCTGGAAAACATGCCGGTCAGTATTCTTTTGTTCTACAATATTGTATTTATGACATGCAATCTGTACATGTATTGTCAGGCTTGTTTCTCCCACATATCTTTTGCCACATTATTTACAAATCACCATATACACACATTTTTGAAAGAAATATTCCCCTGTCTGGCGCTTTTACACCCCTCTTATTCGCGCTAGTCGTCTAGCAATCCTTGTCGTTCGAAATAATTCCAAATATGGCCCTGGAGTGCCCTCTGCTGGATAAAGCCGAGAACAGCACTTTGGTGGCTTGTTTAAAATCCTCTGTCTGTGTGTATATTCTGTGGAACCGTGATAATTGTCATTTGAAATAAACTTTTTTGTCCAATTGGTTGTGTAGAGTGAATATGGGTCCGTTGAATGTGGTTGTGTCCAAGAAATTAACCAAATTGTGATGACCTACGGATTTACATTTTATACAGCGATTATGCTTGTTAAGATGTACAAAAACATTACAAATTCCTCCTCCTCAAATATAAATAAATAAATAAATAAATCAAGTTTTTAATTGCTTGGATGTCGTCTTGTGTATCAATCTTAGTATAAAGGCTGTCCACATCAATTGTGAATAGAAAAGAGCGGACCTTGTGTGTAAAGTCCGGATCCTGGCATTGGACTCTGTTCTGCGCTGGTGTGTTTGGATTGTTGTTTGACTTACGGATGGGCTGCTGATACCGCCACGGTCGGTAGTTATTCCAGCCATTATTGCGGATGATGTACGGGCGCTGGTTAGATGATGAGCCGGCGGTCACACGCGGGCGTCCTCCGTCATACCAGCCGGTGAGCATGTGGCCGCGCGGCGCTGCTACAAAAGTCTTCGGGGACTGTTGGATAACCACGGCGGGACTGCTGGTCAGCTCTGGTCAATTGTGAATGTTTGTGAAAGACAACATTGTTTATTTTGACCACCGTATGTAGTTACTGTGAAAAATGTAACAAGTGTTCATCTTGTCTCATTTTGTGCTTGTCTCGCTCATATAGCGTCATTTTGCCAGGAAAATCAAAGGAAAGTCAATATTTAAGATTCATTTCTTTTTCTGTGTCAAACTGTCTTAGAATGACAATCCCACTTTAGAAACATCAATTGTGCATGTTTTTGAAGGACAACATGATTTATTTTGACTTGGTGTTGAGTTACTGTGAAAAATGCAACACGTCTCATTTTGTGCTTGTCTCACTCGCACAGTTTGAGATTGACAGTGAAATCAGATGAATGTCACTATTTAAAACTCAGCTGTTGTTATGTGTCAAACTGTCTTCGAATGACAATTCCCCTCCCCAGGGCCGTGGACCATTTTGGTTTACACTCCAGGGTCAGGGCATGTACTGGATCCCAGTCAGGGGAGACAAATGCTGGAAAACATGCCGGTCAGTATTCTTTTGTTCTACAATATTGTATTTATGACATGCAATCTGTACATGTAGTGTCAGGCTTGTTTCTCCCACATATCTTTTGCCACATTATTTACAAATCATCATATACACACATTTTTGAAAGAAATATTCCCCTGTCTGGCGCTTTTACACCCCTCTTATTCGCGCAAGTCGTCTAGCAATCCTTGTCGTTCGAAATGATTCCAAAAATGGCCCTGGAGTGCCCTCTGCTGGATAAAGCCGAGAACAGCACTTTGGTGGCTTGTTTAAAATCCTCTGTCTGTGTGTATATTCTGTGGAACCGTGATAATTGTCATTTGAAATAAACTTTTGTGTCCAATTGGTTGTGTAGAGTGAATATGGGTCCGTTGAATGTGGTTGTGTCCAAGAAATTAACCAAATTGTGATGACTTACGGATTTACATTTTATACAGCGATTATGCTTGTTAAGATGTACAAAAACATTACAAATTCCTCCTCCTCAAATATAAATAAATCAATCAATCAATCAAGTTTTTAATTGCTTGGATGTCGTCTTGTGTATCAATCTTAGTATAAAGGCTGTCCACATCAATTGTGAATAGAAAAGAGCGGACCTTGTGTGTAAAGTCCGGATCCTGGCATTGGACTCTGTTCTGAGCTGGTGTGTTTGGATTGTTGTTTGACTTACGGATGGACTGCTGATACCGCCACGGTCGGTAGTTATTCCAGCCTTTATTGCGGATGATGTACGGGCGCTGGTTAGATGATGAGCCGGCGGTCACACGCGGGCGTCCTCCGTCATACCAGCCGGTGCGCATCTGGCCGCGCGGCTCTGCTACAAAAGTCTTCGGGGACTGTTGGATAACCACGGCGGGACTGCTGGTCAGCTCTGGTCAATTGTGAATGTTTGTGAAAGACAACATTGTTTATTTTGACCACCGTATGTAGTTACTGTGAAAAATGTAACAAGTGTTCATCTTGTCTCATTTTGTGCTTGTCTCGCTCATATAGCGTCATTTTGCCAGGAAAATCAAAGGAAAGTCAATATTTAAGATTCATTTCTTTTTCTGTGTCAAACTGTCTTAGAATGACAATCCCACTTTAGAAACATCAATTGTGCATGTTTTTGAAGGACAACGTGATTTATTTTGACTTGGTTACAGTGAAAAATGCAACACGTCTCATTTTGTGCTTGTCTCGCTCGTACAGTTTGAGATTGACAGTGAAATCAGATGAATGTCACTATTTAAAACTCAGCTGTTGTTATGTGTCAAACTGTCTTCGAATGACAATTCCCCTCCCCACCCTCTGCTCTCCTCCTCGACACTTTCATTAAGGCCGTGTGGATATGCTGTTCCTGATTAATTAACCCAATCTCTCTCAGCTCTTCTTCTCTGGGCCGTGGACCATTTTGGTTTACACTCCAGGGTCAGGGCATGTACTGGATCCCAGTCAGGGGAGACAAATGCTGGAAAACATGCCGGTCAGTATTCTTTTGTTCTACAATATTGTATTTATGACATGCAATCTGTACATGTATTGTCAGGCTTGTTTCTCCCACATATCTTTTGCCACATTGTTTACAAATCACCATATACACACATTTTTGAAAGAAATATTCACCTGTCTGGCGCTTTTAAACCCCTCTTATTCGCGCAAGTCGTCTAGCAATCCTTGTCGTTCGAAATAATTCCAAATATGGCCCTGGAGTGCCCTCTGCTGGATAAAGCCGAGAACAGCACTTTGGTGGCTTGTTTAAAATCCTCTGTCTGTGTGTATATTCTGTGGAACCGTGATAATTGTCATTTGAAATAAACTTTTGTGTCCAACTGGTTGTGTAGAGTGAATATGGGTCCGTTGAATGTGCTTGTGTCCAAGAAATTAACCAAATTGTGATGACTTATGGATTTACATTTTATACAGCGATTATGCTTGTTAAGATGTACAAAAACATTACAAATTCCTCCTCCTCAAATATAAATAAATGAATCCAGTTTTTAATTGCTTGGATGTCGTCTTGTGTATCAATCTTAGTATAAAGGCTGTCCACATCAATTGTGAATAGAAAAGAGCGGACCTTGTGTGTAAAGTCCGGATCCTGGCATTGGACTCTGTTCTGAGCTGGTGTGTTTGGATTGTTGTTTGACTTACGGATGGGCTGCTGATACCGCCACGGTCGGTAGTTATTCCAGCCTTTATTGCGGATGATGTACGGGCGCTGGTTAGATGATGAGCCGGCGGTCACACGCGGGCGTCCTCCGTCATACCAGCCGGTGCGCATCTGGCCGCGCGGCGTTGCTACAAAAGTCTTCGGGGACTGTTGGATAACCACGGCGGGACTGCTGGTCAGCTCTGGTCAATTGTGAATGTTTGTGAAAGACAACTTTGTTTATTTTGACCACCGTATGTAGTTACTGTGAAAAATGTAACAAGTGTTCATCTTGTCTCATTTTGTGCTTGTCTCGCTCATATAGCGTCATTTTGCCAGGAAAATCAAAGGAAAGTCAATATTTAAGATTCATTTCTTTTTCTGTGTCAAACTGTCTTAGAATGACAATCCCACTTTAGAAACATCAATTGTGCATGTTTTTGAAGGACAACATGATTTATTTTGACTTGGTGTTGAGTTACTGTGAAAAATGCAACACGTCTCATTTTGTGCTTGTCTCGCTCGTACAGTTTGAGATTGACAGTGAAATCAGATGAATGTCACTATTTAAAACTCAGCTGTTGTTATGTGTCAAACTGTCTTCGAATGACAATTCCCCTCCCCACCCTCTGCTCTCCTCCTCGACACTTTCATTAAGGCCGTGTGGATATGCTGTTCCTGATTAATTAACCCAATCTCTCTCAGCTCTTCTTCTCTGGGCCGTGGACCATTTTGGTTTACACTCCAGGGTCAGGGCATGTACTGGATCCCAGTCAGGGGAGACAAATGCTGGAAAACATACCGGTCAGTATTCTTTTGTTCTACAATATTGTATTTATGAGATGCAGTCTGTCCATGTATTGTCAGGCTTGTTTCTCCCACATATCTTTTGCCACATTGTTTACAAATCACCATATACACACATTTTTGAAAGAAATATTCCCCTGTCTGGCGCTTTTAAACCCCTCTTATTCGCGCAAGTCGTCTAGCAATCCTTGTCGTTCGAAATAATTCCAAATATGGCCCTGGAGTGCCCTCTGCTGGATAAAGCCGAGAACAGCACTTTGGTGGCTTGTTTAGAATCCTCTGTCTGTGTGTATATTCTGTGGAACCGTGATAATTGTCATTTGAAATAAACTTTTGTGTCCAATTGGTTGTGTAGAGTGAATATGGGTCCGTTGAATGTGGTTGTGTCCAAGAAATTAACCAAATTGTGATGACTTATGGATTTACATTTTATACAGCAATTATGCTTGTTAAGATGTACAAAAACATTACAAATTCCTCCTCCTCAAATATAAATAAATAAATCAAGTTTTTAATTGCTTGGATGTCGTCTTGTGTATCAATCTTAGTATAAAGGCTGTCCACATCAATTGTGAATAGAAAAGAGCGGACCTTGTGTGTAAAGTCCGGATCCTGGCATTGGACTCTGTTCTGAGCTGGTGTGTTTGGATTGTTGTTTGACTTACGGATGGGCTGCTGATACCGCCACGGTCGGTAGTTATTCCAGCCTTTATTGCGGATGATGTACGGGCGCTGGTTAGATGATGAGCCGGCGGTCACACGCGGGCGTCCTCCGTCATACCAGCCGGTGCGCATCTGGCCGCGCGGCGCTGCTACAAAAGTCTTCGGGGACTGTTGGATAACCACGGCGGGACTGCTGGTCAGCTCTGGTCAATTGTGAATGTTTGTGAAAGACAACATTGTTTATTTTGACCACCATATGTAGTTACAGTGAAAAATGTAACAAGTGTTCATCTTGTCTCATTTTGTGCTTGTCTCGCTCATATAGCGTCATTTTGCCAGGAAAATCAAAGGAAAGTCAATATTTAAGATTCATTTCTTTTTCTGTGTCAAACTGTCTTAGAATGACAATCCCACTTTAGAAACATCAATTGTGCATGTTTTTGAAGGACAACGTGATTTATTTTGACTTGGTTACTGTGAAAAATGCAACACGTCTCATTTTGTGCTTGTCTCGCTCGTACAGTTTGAGATTGACAGTGAAATCAGATGAATGTCACTATTTAAAACTCAGCTGTTGTTATGTGTCAAACTGTCTTCGAATGACATTTCCCCTCCCCACCCTCTGCTCTCCTCCTCGACACTTTCATTAAGGCCGTGTGGATATGCTGTTCCTGATTAATTAACCCAATCTCTCTCAGCTCTTCTTCTCTGGGCCGTGGACCATTTTGGTTTACACTCCAGGGTCAGGGCATGTACTGGATCCCAGTCAGGGGAGACAAATGCTGGAAAACATGCCGGTCAGTATTCTTTTGTTCTACAATATTGTATTTATGACATGCAATCTGTACATGTATTGTCAGGCTTGTTTCTCCCACATATCTTTTGCCACATTATTTACAAATCACCATATACACACATTTTTGAAAGAAATATTCCCCTGTCTGGCGCTTTTAAACCCCTCTTATTCGCGCAAGTCGTCTAGCAATCCTTGTCGTTCGAAATAATTCCAAATATGGCCCTGGAGTGCCCTCTGCTGGATAAAGCCGAGAACAGCACTTTGGTGGCTTGTTTAGAATCCTCTGTCTGTGTGTATATTCTGTGGAACCGTGATAATTGTCATTTGAAATAAACTTTTGTGTCCAATTGGTTGTGTAGAGTGAATATGGGTCCGTTGAATGTGGTTGTGTCCAAGAAATTAACCAAATTGTGATGACTTATGGATTTACATTTTATACAGCGATTATGCTTGTTAAGATGTACAAAAACATTACAAATTCCTCCTTCTCAAATATCAATAAATAAATAAATAAATAAATAAATCAAGTTTTTAATTGCTTGGATGTCGTCTTGTGTATCAATCTTAGTATAAAGGCTGTCCACATCAATTGTGAATAGAAAAGAGCGGACCTTGTGTGTAAAGTCCGGATCCTGGCATTGGACTCTGTTCTGAGCTGGTGTGTTTGGATTGTTGTTTGACTTACGGATGGACTGCTGATACCGCCACGGTCGGTAGTTATTCCAGCCTTTATTGCGGATGATGTACGGGCGCTGGTTAGATGATGAGCCGGCGGTCACACGCGGGCGTCCTCCGTCATACCAGCCGGTGCGCATCTGGCCGCGCGGCGCTGCTACAAAAGTCTTCGGGGACTGTTGGATAACCACGGCGGGACTGCTGGTCAGCTCTGGTCAATTGTGAATGTTTGTGAAAGACAACATTGTTTATTTTGACCACCGTATGTAGTTACAGTGAAAAATGTAACAAGTGTTCATCTTGTCTCATTTTGTGCTTGTCTCGCTCATATAGCGTCATTTTGCCAGGAAAATCAAAGGAAAGTCAATATTTAAGATTCATTTCTTTTTCTGTGTCAAACTGTCTTAGAATGACAATCCCACTTTAGAAACATCAATTGTGCATGTTTTTGAAGGACAACGTGATTTATTTTGACTTGGTTACTGTGAAAAATGCAACACGTCTCATTTTGTGCTTGTCTCGCTCGTACAGTTTGAGATTGACAGTGAAATCAGATGAATGTCACTATTTAAAACTCAGCTGTTGTTATGTGTCAAACTGTCTTCGAATGACATTTCCCCTCCCCACCCTCTGCTCTCCTCCTCGACACTTTCATTAAGGCCGTGTGGATATGCTGTTCCTGATTAATTAACCCAATCTCTCTCAGCTCTTCTTCTCTGGGCCGTGGACCATTTTGGTTTACACTCCAGGGTCAGGGCATGTACTGGATCCCAGTCAGGGGAGACAAATGCTGGAAAACATGCCGGTCAGTATTCTTTTGTTCTACAATATTGTATTTATGACATGCAATCTGTACATGTATTGTCAGGCTTGTTTCTCCCACATATCTTTTGCCACATTATTTACAAATCACCATATACACACATTTTTGAAAGAAATATTCCCCTGTCTGGCGCTTTTAAACCCCTCTTATTCGCGCAAGTCGTCTAGCAATCCTTGTCGTTCGAAATAATTCCAAATATGGCCCTGGAGTGCCCTCTGCTGGATAAAGCCGAGAACAGCACTTTGGTGGCTTGTTTAGAATCCTCTGTCTGTGTGTATATTCTGTGGAACCGTGATAATTGTCATTTGAAATAAACTTTTGTGTCCAATTGGTTGTGTAGAGTGAATATGGGTCCGTTGAATGTGGTTGTGTCCAAGAAATTAACCAAATTGTGATGACTTATGGATTTACATTTTATACAGCGATTATGCTTGTTAAGATGTACAAAAACATTACAAATTCCTCCTTCTCAAATATCAATAAATAAATAAATAAATAAATAAATCAAGTTTTTAATTGCTTGGATGTCGTCTTGTGTATCAATCTTAGTATAAAGGCTGTCCACATCAATTGTGAATAGAAAAGAGCGGACCTTGTGTGTAAAGTCCGGATCCTGGCATTGGACTCTGTTCTGAGCTGGTGTGTTTGGATTGTTGTTTGACTTACGGATGGACTGCTGATACCGCCACGGTCGGTAGTTATTCCAGCCTTTATTGCGGATGATGTACGGGCGCTGGTTAGATGATGAGCCGGCGGTCACACGCGGGCGTCCTCCGTCATACCAGCCGGTGCGCATCTGGCCGCGCGGCTCTGCTACAAAAGTCTTCGGGGACTGTTGGATAACCACGGCGGGACTGCTGGTCAGCTCTGGTCAATTGTGAATGTTTGTGAAAGACAACATTGTTTATTTTGACCACCGTATGTAGTTACTGTGAAAAATGTAACAAGTGTTCATCTTGTCTCATTTTGTGCTTGTCTCGCTCATATAGCGTCATTTTGCCAGGAAAATCAAAGGAAAGTCAATATTTAAGATTCATTTCTTTTTCTGTGTCAAACTGTCTTAGAATGACAATCCCACTTTAGAAACATCAATTGTGCATGTTTTTGAAGGACAACGTGATTGATTTTGACTTGGTTACAGTGAAAAATGCAACACGTCTCATTTTGTGCTTGTCTCGCTCGTACAGTTTGAGATTGACAGTGAAATCAGATGAATGTCACTATTTAAAACTCAGCTGTTGTTATGTGTCAAACTGTCTTCGAATGACAATTCCCCTCCCCACCCTCTGCTCTCCTCCTCGACACTTTCATTAAGGCCGTGTGGATATGCTGTTCCTGATTAATTAACCCAATCTCTCTCAGCTCTTCTTCTCTGGGCCGTGGACCATTTTGGTTTACACTCCAGGGTCAGGGCATGTACTGGATCCCAGTCAGGGGAGACAAATGCTGGAAAACATGCCGGTCAGTATTCTTTTGTTCTACAATATTGTATTTATGAGATGCAATCTGTACATGTATTGTCAGGCTTGTTTCTCCCACATATCTTTTGCCACATTGTTTACAAATCACCATATACACACATTTTTGAAAGAAATATTCACCTGTCTGGCGCTTTTAAACCCCTCTTATTCGCGCAAGTCGTCTAGCAATCCTTGTCGTTCGAAATAATTCCAAAAATGGCCCTGGAGTGCCCTCTGCTGGATAAAGCCGAGAACAGCACTTTGGTGGCTTGTTTAAAATCCTCTGTCTGTGTGTATATTCTGTGGAACCGTGATAATTGTCATTTGAAATAAACTTTTGTGTCCAACTGGTTGTGTAGAGTGAATATGGGTCCGTTGAATGTGGTTGTGTCCAAGAAATTAACCAAATTGTGATGACTTATGGATTTACATTTTATACAGCGATTATGCTTGTTAAGATGTACAAAAACATTACAAATTCCTCCTCCTCAAATATAAATAAATAAATCCAGTTTTTAATTGCTTGGATGTCGTCTTGTGTATCAATCTTAGTATAAAGGCTGTCCACATCAATTGTGAATAGAAAAGAGCGGACCTTGTGTGTAAAGTCCGGATCCTGGCATTGGACTCTGTTCTGAGCTGGTGTGTTTGGATTGTTGTTTGACTTACGGATGGACTGCTGATACCGCCACGGTCGGTAGTTATTCCAGCCTTTATTGCGGATGATGTACGGGCGCTGGTTAGATGATGAGCCGGCGGTCACACGCGGGCGTCCTCCGTCATACCAGCCGGTGCGCATCTGGCCGCGCGGCTCTGCTACAAAAGTCTTCGGGGACTGTTGGATAACCACGGCGGGACTGCTGGTCAGCTCTGGTCAATTGTGAATGTTTGTGAAAGACAACATTGTTTATTTTGACCACCGTATGTAGTTACTGTGAAAAATGTAACAAGTGTTCATCTTGTCTCATTTTGTGCTTGTCTCGCTCATATAGCGTCATTTTGCCAGGAAAATCAAAGGAAAGTCAATATTTAAGATTCATTTCTTTTTCTGTGTCAAACTGTCTTAGAATGACAATCCCACTTTAGAAACATCAATTGTGCATGTTTTTGAAGGACAACATGATTTATTTTGACTTGGTGTTGAGTTACTGTGAAAAATGCAACACGTCTCATTTTGTGCTTGTCTCGCTCGTACAGTTTGAGATTGACAGTGAAATCAGATGAATGTCACTATTTGAAACTCAGCTGTTGTTATGTGTCAAATTGTCTTCGAATGACAATTCCCCTCCCCAGGGCCGTGGACCATTTTGGTTTACACTCCAGGGTCAGGGCATGTACTGGATCCCAGTCAGGGGAGACAAATGCTGGAAAACATGCCGGTCAGTATTCTTTTGTTCTACAATATTGTATTTATGACATGCAATCTGTACATGTATTGTCAGGCTTGTTTCTCCCACATATCTTTTGCCACATTATTTACAAATCACCATATACACACATTTTTGAAAGAAATATTCCCCTGTCTGGCGCTTTTAAACCCCTCTTATTCGCGCAAGTCGTCTAGCAATCCTTGTCGTTCGAAATAATTCCAAATATGGCCTTGGAGTGCCCTCTGCTGGATAAAGCCGAGAACAGCACTTTGGTGGCTTGTTTAGAATCCTCTGTCTGTGTGTATATTCTGTGGAACCGTGATAATTGTCATTTGAAATAAACTTTTGTGTCCAATTGGTTGTGTAGAGTGAATATGGGTCCGTTGAATGTGGTTGTGTCCAAGAAATTAACCAAATTGTGATGACTTATGGATTTACATTTTATACAGCAATTATGCTTGTTAAGATGTACAAAAACATTACAAATTCCTCCTCCTCAAATATAAATAAATAAATCAAGTTTTTAATTGCTTGGATGTCGTCTTGTGTATCAATCTTAGTATAAAGGCTGTCCACATCAATTGTGAATAGAAAAGAGCGGACCTTGTGTGTAAAGTCCGGATCCTGGCATTGGACTCTGTTCTGAGCTGGTGTGTTTGGATTGTTGTTTGACTTACGGATGGGCTGCTGATACCGCCACGGTCGGTAGTTATTCCAGCCTTTATTGCGGATGATGTACGGGCGCTGGTTAGATGATGAGCCGGCGGTCACACGCGGGCGTCCTCCGTCATACCAGCCGGTGCGCATCTGGCCGCGCGGCGCTGCTACAAAAGTCTTCGGGGACTGTTGGATAACCACGGCGGGACTGCTGGTCAGCTCTGGTCAATTGTGAATGTTTGTGAAAGACAACATTGTTTATTTTGACCACCGTATGTAGTTACTGTGAAAAATGTAACAAGTCTTCATCTTGTCTCATTTTGTGCTTGTCTCGCTCATATAGCGTCATTTTGCCAGGAAAATCAAAGGAAAGTCAATATTTAAGATTCATTTCTTTTTCTGTGTCAAACTGTCTTAGAATGACAATCCCACTTTAGAAACATCAATTGTGCATGTTTTTGAAGGACAACGTGATTTATTTTGACTTGGTTACTGTGAAAAATGCAACACGTCTCATTTTGTGCTTGTCTCGCTCGTACAGTTTGAGATTGACAGTGAAATCAGATGAATGTCACTATTTAAAACTCAGCTGTTGTTATGTGTCAAACTGTCTTCGAATGACATTTCCCCTCCCCACCCTCTGCTCTCCTCCTCGACACTTTCATTAAGGCCGTGTGGATATGCTGTTCCTGATTAATTAACCCAATCTCTCTCAGCTCTTCTTCTCTGGGCCATGGGCCATTTTGGTTTACACTCCAGGGTCAGGGCATGTACTGGATCCCAGTCAGGGGAGACAAATGCTGGAAAACATGCCGGTCAGTATTCTTTTGTTCTACAATATTGTATTTATGACATGCAATCTGTACATGTATTGTCAGGCTTGTTTCTCCCACATATCTTTTGCCACATTATTTACAAATCACCATATACACACATTTTTGAAAGAAATATTCCCCTGTCTGGCGCTTTTAAACCCCTCTTATTCGCACAAGTCGTCTAGCAATCCTTGTCGTTCGAAATAATTCCAAATATGGCCCTGGAGTGCCCTCTGCTGGATAAAGCCGAGAACAGCACTTTGGTGGCTTGTTTAAAATCCTCTGTCTGTGTGTATATTCTGTGGAACCGTGATAATTGTCATTTGAAATAAACTTTTGTGTCCAATTGGTTGTGTAGAGTGAATATGGGTCCGTTGAATGTGGTTGTGTCCAAGAAATTAACCAAATTGTGATGACCTACGGATTTACATTTTATACAGCGATTATGCTTGTTAAGATGTACAAAAACATTACAAATTCCTCCTCCTCAAATATAAATAAATAAATAAATAAATCAAGTTTTTAATTGCTTGGATGTCGTCTTGTGTATCAATCTTAGTATAAAGGCTGTCCACATCAATTGTGAATAGAAAAGAGCGGACCTTGTGTGTAAAGTCCGGATCCTGGCATTGGACTCTGTTCTGCGCTGGTGTGTTTGGATTGTTGTTTGACTTACGGATGGGCTGCTGATACCGCCACGGTCGGTAGTTATTCCAGCCTTTATTGCGGATGATGTACGGGCGCTGGTTAGATGATGAGCCGGCAGTCACACGCGGGCGTCCTCCGTCATACCAGCCGGTGCGCATCTGGCCGCGCGGCGCTGCTACAAAAGTCTTCGGGGACTGTTGGATAACCACGGCGGGACTGCTGGTCAGCTCTGGTCAATTGTGAATGTTTGTGAAAGACAACATTGTTTATTTTGACCACCGTATGTAGTTACTGTGAAAAATGTAACAAGTGTTCATCTTGTCTCATTTTGTGCTTGTCTCGCTCATATAGCGTCATTTTGCCAGGAAAATCAAAGGAAAGTCAATATTTAAGATTCATTTCTTTTTCTGTGTCAAACTGTCTTAGAATGACAATCCCACTTTAGAAACATCAATTGTGCATGTTTTTGAAGGACAACGTGATTTATTTTGACTTGGTTACTGTGAAAAATGCAACACGTCTCATTTTGTGCTTGTCTCGCTCGTACAGTTTGAGATTGACAGTGAAATCAGATGAATGTCACTATTTAAAACTCAGCTGTTGTTATGTGTCAAACTGTCTTCGAATGACATTTCCCCTCCCCACCCTCTGCTCTCCTCCTCGACACTTTCATTAAGGCCGTGTGGATATGCTGTTCCTGATTAATTAACCCAATCTCTCTCAGCTCTTCTTCTCTGGGCCGTGGACCATTTTGGTTTACACTCCAGGGTCAGGGCATGTACTGGATCCCAGTCAGGGGAGACAAATGCTGGAAAACATGCCGGTCAGTATTCTTTTGTTCTACAATATTGTATTTATGACATGCAATCTGTACATGTATTGTCAGGCTTGTTTCTCCCACATATCTTTTGCCACATTATTTACAAATCACCATATACACACATTTTTGAAAGAAATATTCCCCTGTCTGGCGCTTTTAAACCCCTCTTATTCGCGCTAGTCGTCTAGCAATCCTTGTCGTTCGAAATAATTCCAAATATGGCCCTGGAGTGCCCTCTGCTGGATAAAGCCGAGAACAGCACTTTGGTGGCTTGTTTAAAATCCTCTGTCTGTGTGTATATTCTGTGGAACCGTGATAATTGTCATTTGAAATAAACTTTTTTGTCCAATTGGTTGTGTAGAGTGAATATGGGTCCGTTGAATGTGGTTGTGTCCAAGAAATTAACCAAATTGTGATGACCTACGGATTTACATTTTATACAGCGATTATGCTTGTTAAGATGTACAAAAACATTACAAATTCCTCCTCCTCAAATATAAATAAATAAATAAATAAATCAAGTTTTTAATTGCTTGGATGTCGTCTTGTGTATCAATCTTAGTATAAAGGCTGTCCACATCAATTGTGAATAGAAAAGAGCGGACCTTGTGTGTAAAGTCCGGATCCTGGCATTGGACTCTGTTCTGCGCTGGTGTGTTTGGATTGTTGTTTGACTTACGGATGGGCTGCTGATACCGCCACGGTCGGTAGTTATTCCAGCCATTATTGCGGATGATGTACGGGCGCTGGTTAGATGATGAGCCGGCGGTCACACGCGGGCGTCCTCCGTCATACCAGCCGGTGAGCATGTGGCCGCGCGGCGCTGCTACAAAAGTCTTCGGGGACTGTTGGATAACCACGGCGGGACTGCTGGTCAGCTCTGGTCAATTGTGAATGTTTGTGAAAGACAACATTGTTTATTTTGACCACCGTATGTAGTTACTGTGAAAAATGTAACAAGTGTTCATCTTGTCTCATTTTGTGCTTGTCTCGCTCATATAGCGTCATTTTGCCAGGAAAATCAAAGGAAAGTCAATATTTAAGATTCATTTCTTTTTCTGTGTCAAACTGTCTTAGAATGACAATCCCACTTTAGAAACATCAATTGTGCATGTTTTTGAAGGACAACATGATTTATTTTGACTTGGTTACTGTGAAAAATGCAACACGTCTCATTTTGTGCTTGTCTCGCTCGTACAGTTTGAGATTGACAGTGAAATCAGATGAATGTCACTATTTAAAACTCAGCTGTTGTTATGTGTCAAACTGTCTTCGAATGACAATTCCCCTCCCCACCCTCTGCTCTCCTCCTCGACACTTTCATTAAGGCCGTGTGGATATGCTGTTCCTGATTAATTAACCCAATCTCTCTCAGCTCTTCTTCTCTGGGCCGTGGACCATTTTGGTTTACACTCCAGGGTCAGGGCATGTACTGGATCCCAGTCAGGGGAGACAAATGCTGGAAAACATGCCGGTCAGTATTCTTTTGTTCTACAATATTGTATTTATGACATGCAATCTGTACATGTATTGTCAGGCTTGTTTCTCCCACATATCTTTTGCCACATTATTTACAAATCACCATATACACACATTTTTGAAAGAAATATTCACCTGTCTGGCGCTTTTAAACCCCTCTTATTCGCGCAAGTCGTCTAGCAATCCTTGTCGTTCGAAATAATTCCAAAAATGGCCCTGGAGTGCCCTCTGCTGGATAAAGCCGAGAACAGCACTTTGGTGGCTTGTTTAAAATCCTCTGTCTGTGTGTATATTCTGTGGAACCGTGATAATTGTCATTTGAAATAAACTTTTGTGTCCAACTGGTTGTGTAGAGTGAATATGGGTCCGTTGAATGTGCTTGTGTCCAAGAAATTAACCAAATTGTGATGACTTATGGATTTACATTTTATACAGCGATTATGCTTGTTAAGATGTACAAAAACATTACAAATTCCTCCTCCTCAAATATAAATAAATAAATCCAGTTTTTAATTGCTTGGATGTCGTCTTGTGTATCAATCTTAGTATAAAGGCTGTCCACATCAATTGTGAATAGAAAAGAGCGGACCTTGTGTGTAAAGTCCGGATCCTGGCATTGGACTCTGTTCTGAGCTGGTGTGTTTGGATTGTTGTTTGACTTACGGATGGGCTGCTGATACCGCCACGGTCGGTAGTTATTCCAGCCTTTATTGCGGATGATGTACGGGCGCTGGTTAGATGATGAGCCGGCGGTCACACGCGGGCGTCCTCCGTCATACCAGCCGGTGCGCATCTGGCCGCGCGGCGTTGCTACAAAAGTCTTCGGGGACTGTTGGATAACCACGGCGGGACTGCTGGTCAGCTCTGGTCAATTGTGAATGTTTGTGAAAGACAACTTTGTTTATTTTGACCACCGTATGTAGTTACTGTGAAAAATGTAACAAGTGTTCATCTTGTCTCATTTTGTGCTTGTCTCGCTCATATAGCGTCATTTTGCCAGGAAAATCAAAGGAAAGTCAATATTTAAGATTCATTTCTTTTTCTGTGTCAAACTGTCTTAGAATGACAATCCCACTTTAGAAACATCAATTGTGCATGTTTTTGAAGGACAACATGATTTATTTTGACTTGGTGTTGAGTTACTGTGAAAAATGCAACACGTCTCATTTTGTGCTTGTCTCGCTCGTACAGTTTGAGATTGACAGTGAAATCAGATGAATGTCACTATTTAAAACTCAGCTGTTGTTATGTGTCAAACTGTCTTCGAATGACAATTCCCCTCCCCAGGGCCGTGGACCATTTTGGTTTACACTCCAGGGTCAGGGCATGTACTGGATCCCAGTCAGGGGAGACAAATGCTGGAAAACATACCGGTCAGTATTCTTTTGTTCTACAATATTGTATTTATGAGATGCAGTCTGTCCATGTATTGTCAGGCCAGTTTCTCCCACATATCTTTTGCCACATTATTTACAAATCACCATATACACACATTTTTGAAAGAAATATTCACCTGTCTGGCGCTTTTAAACCCCTCTTATTCGCGCAAGTCGTCTAGCAATCCTTGTCGTTCGAAATAATTCCAAAAATGGCCCTGGAGTGCCCTCTGCTGGATAAAGCCGAGAACAGCACTTTGGTGGCTTGTTTAAAATCCTCTGTCTGTGTGTATATTCTGTGGAACCGTGATAATTGTCATTTGAAATAAACTTTTGTGTCCAACTGGTTGTGTAGAGTGAATATGGGTCCGTTGAATGTGGTTGTGTCCAAGAAATTAACCAAATTGTGATGACTTATGGATTTACATTTTATACAGCGATTATGCTTGTTAAGATGTACAAAAACATTACAAATTCCTCCTCCTCAAATATAAATAAATAAATCCAGTTTTTAATTGCTTGGATGTCGTCTTGTGTATCAATCTTAGTATAAAGGCTGTCCACATCAATTGTGAATAGAAAAGAGCGGACCTTGTGTGTAAAGTCCGGATCCTGGCATTGGACTCTGTTCTGAGCTGGTGTGTTTGGATTGTTGTTTGACTTACGGATGGACTGCTGATACCGCCACGGTCGGTAGTTATTCCATCCTTTATTGCGGATGATGTACGGGCGCTGGTTAGATGATGAGCCGGCGGTCACACGCGGGCGTCCTCCGTCATACCAGCCGGTGCGCATCTGGCCGCGCGGCTCTGCTACAAAAGTCTTCGGGGACTGTTGGATAACCACGGCGGGACTGCTGGTCAGCTCTGGTCAATTGTGAATGTTTGTGAAAGACAACATTGTTTATTTTGACCACCGTATGTAGTTACTGTGAAAAATGTAACAAGTGTTCATCTTGTCTCATTTTGTGCTTGTCTCGCTCATATAGCGTCATTTTGCCAGGAAAATCAAAGGAAAGTCAATATTTAAGATTCATTTCTTTTTCTGTGTCAAACTGTCTTAGAATGACAATCCCACTTTAGAAACATCAATTGTGCATGTTTTTGAAGGACAACGTGATTTATTTTGACTTGGTTACAGTGAAAAATGCAACACGTCTCATTTTGTGCTTGTCTCGCTCGTACAGTTTGAGATTGACAGTGAAATCAGATGAATGTCACTATTTAAAACTCAGCTGTTGTTATGTGTCAAACTGTCTTCGAATGACAATTCCCCTCCCCACCCTCTGCTCTCCTCCTCGACACTTTCATTAAGGCCGTGTGGATATGCTGTTCCTGATTAATTAACCCAATCTCTCTCAGCTCTTCTTCTCTGGGCCGTGGACCATTTTGGTTTACACTCCAGGGTCAGGGCATGTACTGGATCCCAGTCAGGGGAGACAAATGCTGGAAAACATGCCGGTCAGTATTCTTTTGTTCTACAATATTGTATTTATGAGATGCAATCTGTACATGTATTGTCAGGCTTGTTTCTCCCACATATCTTTTGCCACATTGTTTACAAATCACCATATACACACATTTTTGAAAGAAATATTCACCTGTCTGGCGCTTTTAAACCCCTCTTATTCGCGCAAGTCGTCTAGCAATCCTTGTCGTTCGAAATAATTCCAAAAATGGCCCTGGAGTGCCCTCTGCTGGATAAAGCCGAGAACAGCACTTTGGTGGCTTGTTTAAAATCCTCTGTCTGTGTGTATATTCTGTGGAACCGTGATAATTGTCATTTGAAATAAACTTTTGTGTCCAACTGGTTGTGTAGAGTGAATATGGGTCCGTTGAATGTGGTTGTGTCCAAGAAATTAACCAAATTGTGATGACTTATGGATTTACATTTTATACAGCGATTATGCTTGTTAAGATGTACAAAAACATTACAAATTCCTCCTCCTCAAATATAAATAAATAAATCCAGTTTTTAATTGCTTGGATGTCGTCTTGTGTATCAATCTTAGTATAAAGGCTGTCCACATCAATTGTGAATAGAAAAGAGCGGACCTTGTGTGTAAAGTCCGGATCCTGGCATTGGACTCTGTTCTGAGCTGGCGTGTTTGGATTGTTGTTTGACTTACGGATGGGCTGCTGATACCGCCACGGTCGGTAGTTATTCCAGCCGTTATTGCGGATGATGTACGGGCGCTGGTTAGATGATGAGCCGGCGGTCACACGCGGGCGTCCTCCGTCATACCAGCTGGTGCGCATCTGGCCGCGCGGCGTTGCTACAAAAGTCTTCGGGGACTGTTGGATAACCACGGCGGGACTGCTGGTCAGCTCTGGTCAATTGTGAATGTTTGTGAAAGACAACATTGTTTATTTTGACCACCGTATGTAGTTACTGTGAAAAATGTAACAAGTGTTCATCTTGTCTCATTTTGTGCTTGTCTCGCTCATATAGCGTCATTTTGCCAGGAAAATCAAAGGAAAGTCAATATTTAAGATTCATTTCTTTTTCTGTGTCAAACTGTCTTAGAATGACAATCCCACTTTAGAAACATCAATTGTGCATGTTTTTGAAGGACAACGTGATTGATTTTGACTTGGTTACAGTGAAAAATGCAACACGTCTCATTTTGTGCTTGTCTCGCTCGTACAGTTTGAGATTGACAGTGAAATCAGATGAATGTCACTATTTAAAACTCAGCTGTTGTTATGTGTCAAACTGTCTTCGAATGACAATTCCCCTCCCCACCCTCTGCTCTCCTCCTCGACACTTTCATTAAGGCCGTGTGGATATGCTGTTCCTGATTAATTAACCCAATCTCTCTCAGCTCTTCTTCTCTGGGCCGTGGACCATTTTGGTTTACACTCCAGGGTCAGGGCATGTACTGGATCCCAGTCAGGGGAGACAAATGCTGGAAAACATACCGGTCAGTATTCTTTTGTTCTACAATATTGTATTTATGAGATGCAGTCTGTCCATGTATTGTCAGGCTTGTTTCTCCCACATATCTTTTGCCACATTGTTTACAAATCACCATATACACACATTTTTGAAAGAAATATTCCCCTGTCTGGCGCTTTTAAACCCCTCTTATTCGCGCAAGTCGTCTAGCAATCCTTGTCGTTCGAAATAATTCCAAATATGGCCCTGGAGTGCCCTCTGCTGGATAAAGCCGAGAACAGCACTTTGGTGGCTTGTTTAGAATCCTCTGTCTGTGTGTATATTCTGTGGAACCGTGATAATTGTCATTTGAAATAAACTTTTGTGTCCAATTGGTTGTGTAGAGTGAATATGGGTCCGTTGAATGTGGTTGTGTCCAAGAAATTAACCAAATTGTGATGACTTATGGATTTACATTTTATACAGCAATTATGCTTGTTAAGATGTACAAAAACATTACAAATTCCTCCTTCTCAAATATCAATAAATAAATCAAGTTTTTAATTGCTTGGATGTCGTCTTGTGTATCAATCTTAGTATAAAGGCTGTCCACATCAATTGTGAATAGAAAAGAGCGGACCTTGTGTGTAAAGTCCGGATCCTGGCATTGGACTCTGTTCTGAGCTGGTGTGTTTGGATTGTTGTTTGACTTACGGATGGGCTGCTGATACCGCCACGGTCGGTAGTTATTCCAGCCTTTATTGCGGATGATGTACGGGCGCTGGTTAGATGATGAGCCGGCGGTCACACGCGGGCGTCCTCCGTCATACCAGCCGGTGCGCATCTGGCCGCGCGGCGCTGCTACAAAAGTCTTCGGGGACTGTTGGATAACCACGGCGGGACTGCTGGTCAGCTCTGGTCAATTGTGAATGTTTGTGAAAGACAACATTGTTTATTTTGACCACCGTATGTAGTTACAGTGAAAAATGTAACAAGTGTTCATCTTGTCTCATTTTGTGCTTGTCTCGCTCATATAGCGTCATTTTGCCAGGAAAATCAAAGGAAAGTCAATATTTAAGATTCATTTCTTTTTCTGTGTCAAACTGTCTTAGAATGACAATCCCACTTTAGAAACATCAATTGTGCATGTTTTTGAAGGACAACGTGATTTATTTTGACTTGGTTACTGTGAAAAATGCAACACGTCTCATTTTGTGCTTGTCTCGCTCGTACAGTTTGAGATTGACAGTGAAATCAGATGAATGTCACTATTTAAAACTCAGCTGTTGTTATGTGTCAAACTGTCTTCGAATGACAATTCCCCTCCCCAGGGCCGTGGACCATTTTGGTTTACACTCCAGGGTCAGGGCATGTACTGGATCCCAGTCAGGGGAGACAAATGCTGGAAAACATGCCGGTCAGTATTCTTTTGTTCTACAATATTGTATTTATGACATGCAATCTGTACATGTATTGTCAGGCTTGTTTCTCCCACATATCTTTTGCCACATTATTTACAAATCACCATATACACACATTTTTGAAAGAAATATTCCCCTGTCTGGCGCTTTTAAACCCCTCTTATTCGCGCTAGTCGTCTAGCAATCCTTGTCGTTCGAAATAATTCCAAATATGGCCCTGGAGTGCCCTCTGCTGGATAAAGCCGAGAACAGCACTTTGGTGGCTTGTTTAAAATCCTCTGTCTGTGTGTATATTCTGTGGAACCGTGATAATTGTCATTTGAAATAAACTTTTTTGTCCAATTGGTTGTGTAGAGTGAATATGGGTCCGTTGAATGTGGTTGTGTCCAAGAAATTAACCAAATTGTGATGACCTACGGATTTACATTTTATACAGCGATTATGCTTGTTAAGATGTACAAAAACATTACAAATTCCTCCTCCTCAAATATAAATAAATAAATAAATAAATCAAGTTTTTAATTGCTTGGATGTCGTCTTGTGTATCAATCTTAGTATAAAGGCTGTCCACATCAATTGTGAATAGAAAAGAGCGGACCTTGTGTGTAAAGTCCGGATCCTGGCATTGGACTCTGTTCTGCGCTGGTGTGTTTGGATTGTTGTTTGACTTACGGATGGGCTGCTGATACCGCCACGGTCGGTAGTTATTCCAGCCATTATTGCGGATGATGTACGGGCGCTGGTTAGATGATGAGCCGGCGGTCACACGCGGGCGTCCTCCGTCATACCAGCCGGTGAGCATGTGGCCGCGCGGCGCTGCTACAAAAGTCTTCGGGGACTGTTGGATAACCACGGCGGGACTGCTGGTCAGCTCTGGTCAATTGTGAATGTTTGTGAAAGACAACATTGTTTATTTTGACCACCGTATGTAGTTACTGTGAAAAATGTAACAAGTGTTCATCTTGTCTCATTTTGTGCTTGTCTCGCTCATATAGCGTCATTTTGCCAGGAAAATCAAAGGAAAGTCAATATTTAAGATTCATTTCTTTTTCTGTGTCAAACTGTCTTAGAATGACAATCCCACTTTAGAAACATCAATTGTGCATGTTTTTGAAGGACAACGTGATTGATTTTGACTTGGTTACAGTGAAAAATGCAACACGTCTCATTTTGTGCTTGTCTCGCTCGTACAGTTTGAGATTGACAGTGAAATCAGATGAATGTCACTATTTAAAACTCAGCTGTTGTTATGTGTCAAACTGTCTTCGAATGACAATTCCCCTCCCCACCCTCTGCTCTCCTCCTCGACACTTTCATTAAGGCCGTGTGGATATGCTGTTCCTGATTAATTAACCCAATCTCTCTCAGCTCTTCTTCTCTGGGCCGTGGACCATTTTGGTTTACACTCCAGGGTCAGGGCATGTACTGGATCCCAGTCAGGGGAGACAAATGCTGGAAAACATACCGGTCAGTATTCTTTTGTTCTACAATATTGTATTTATGAGATGCAGTCTGTCCATGTATTGTCAGGCTTGTTTCTCCCACATATCTTTTGCCACATTGTTTACAAATCACCATATACACACATTTTTGAAAGAAATATTCCCCTGTCTGGCGCTTTTAAACCCCTCTTATTCGCGCAAGTCGTCTAGCAATCCTTGTCGTTCGAAATAATTCCAAATATGGCCCTGGAGTGCCCTCTGCTGGATAAAGCCGAGAACAGCACTTTGGTGGCTTGTTTAGAATCCTCTGTCTGTGTGTATATTCTGTGGAACCGTGATAATTGTCATTTGAAATAAACTTTTGTGTCCAATTGGTTGTGTAGAGTGAATATGGGTCCGTTGAATGTGGTTGTGTCCAAGAAATTAACCAAATTGTGATGACTTATGGATTTACATTTTATACAGCAATTATGCTTGTTAAGATGTACAAAAACATTACAAATTCCTCCTTCTCAAATATCAATAAATAAATCAAGTTTTTAATTGCTTGGATGTCGTCTTGTGTATCAATCTTAGTATAAAGGCTGTCCACATCAATTGTGAATAGAAAAGAGCGGACCTTGTGTGTAAAGTCCGGATCCTGGCATTGGACTCTGTTCTGAGCTGGTGTGTTTGGATTGTTGTTTGACTTACGGATGGGCTGCTGATACCGCCACGGTCGGTAGTTATTCCAGCCTTTATTGCGGATGATGTACGGGCGCTGGTTAGATGATGAGCCGGCGGTCACACGCGGGCGTCCTCCGTCATACCAGCCGGTGCGCATCTGGCCGCGCGGCGCTGCTACAAAAGTCTTCGGGGACTGTTGGATAACCACGGCGGGACTGCTGGTCAGCTCTGGTCAATTGTGAATGTTTGTGAAAGACAACATTGTTTATTTTGACCACCGTATGTAGTTACAGTGAAAAATGTAACAAGTGTTCATCTTGTCTCATTTTGTGCTTGTCTCGCTCATATAGCGTCATTTTGCCAGGAAAATCAAAGGAAAGTCAATATTTAAGATTCATTTCTTTTTCTGTGTCAAACTGTCTTAGAATGACAATCCCACTTTAGAAACATCAATTGTGCATGTTTTTGAAGGACAACGTGATTTATTTTGACTTGGTTACTGTGAAAAATGCAACACGTCTCATTTTGTGCTTGTCTCGCTCGTACAGTTTGAGATTGACAGTGAAATCAGATGAATGTCACTATTTAAAACTCAGCTGTTGTTATGTGTCAAACTGTCTTCGAATGACAATTCCCCTCCCCAGGGCCGTGGACCATTTTGGTTTACACTCCAGGGTCAGGGCATGTACTGGATCCCAGTCAGGGGAGACAAATGCTGGAAAACATGCCGGTCAGTATTCTTTTGTTCTACAATATTGTATTTATGACATGCAATCTGTACATGTATTGTCAGGCTTGTTTCTCCCACATATCTTTTGCCACATTATTTACAAATCACCATATACACACATTTTTGAAAGAAATATTCCCCTGTCTGGCGCTTTTAAACCCCTCTTATTCGCGCTAGTCGTCTAGCAATCCTTGTCGTTCGAAATAATTCCAAATATGGCCCTGGAGTGCCCTCTGCTGGATAAAGCCGAGAACAGCACTTTGGTGGCTTGTTTAAAATCCTCTGTCTGTGTGTATATTCTGTGGAACCGTGATAATTGTCATTTGAAATAAACTTTTTTGTCCAATTGGTTGTGTAGAGTGAATATGGGTCCGTTGAATGTGGTTGTGTCCAAGAAATTAACCAAATTGTGATGACCTACGGATTTACATTTTATACAGCGATTATGCTTGTTAAGATGTACAAAAACATTACAAATTCCTCCTCCTCAAATATAAATAAATAAATAAATAAATCAAGTTTTTAATTGCTTGGATGTCGTCTTGTGTATCAATCTTAGTATAAAGGCTGTCCACATCAATTGTGAATAGAAAAGAGCGGACCTTGTGTGTAAAGTCCGGATCCTGGCATTGGACTCTGTTCTGCGCTGGTGTGTTTGGATTGTTGTTTGACTTACGGATGGGCTGCTGATACCGCCACGGTCGGTAGTTATTCCAGCCATTATTGCGGATGATGTACGGGCGCTGGTTAGATGATGAGCCGGCGGTCACACGCGGGCGTCCTCCGTCATACCAGCCGGTGAGCATGTGGCCGCGCGGCGCTGCTACAAAAGTCTTCGGGGACTGTTGGATAACCACGGCGGGACTGCTGGTCAGCTCTGGTCAATTGTGAATGTTTGTGAAAGACAACATTGTTTATTTTGACCACCGTATGTAGTTACTGTGAAAAATGTAACAAGTGTTCATCTTGTCTCATTTTGTGCTTGTCTCGCTCATATAGCGTCATTTTGCCAGGAAAATCAAAGGAAAGTCAATATTTAAGATTCATTTCTTTTTCTGTGTCAAACTGTCTTAGAATGACAATCCCACTTTAGAAACATCAATTGTGCATGTTTTTGAAGGACAACATGATTTATTTTGACTTGGTTACTGTGAAAAATGCAACACGTCTCATTTTGTGCTTGTCTCGCTCGTACAGTTTGAGATTGACAGTGAAATCAGATGAATGTCACTATTTAAAACTCAGCTGTTGTTATGTGTCAAACTGTCTTCGAATGACAATTCCCCTCCCCACCCTCTGCTCTCCTCCTCGACACTTTCATTAAGGCCGTGTGGATATGCTGTTCCTGATTAATTAACCCAATCTCTCTCAGCTCTTCTTCTCTGGGCCGTGGACCATTTTGGTTTACACTCCAGGGTCAGGGCATGTACTGGATCCCAGTCAGGGGAGACAAATGCTGGAAAACATGCCGGTCAGTATTCTTTTGTTCTACAATATTGTATTTATGACATGCAATCTGTACATGTATTGTCAGGCTTGTTTCTCCCACATATCTTTTGCCACATTATTTACAAATCACCATATACACACATTTTTGAAAGAAATATTCACCTGTCTGGCGCTTTTAAACCCCTCTTATTCGCGCAAGTCGTCTAGCAATCCTTGTCGTTCGAAATAATTCCAAAAATGGCCCTGGAGTGCCCTCTGCTGGATAAAGCCGAGAACAGCACTTTGGTGGCTTGTTTAAAATCCTCTGTCTGTGTGTATATTCTGTGGAACCGTGATAATTGTCATTTGAAATAAACTTTTGTGTCCAACTGGTTGTGTAGAGTGAATATGGGTCCGTTGAATGTGCTTGTGTCCAAGAAATTAACCAAATTGTGATGACTTATGGATTTACATTTTATACAGCGATTATGCTTGTTAAGATGTACAAAAACATTACAAATTCCTCCTCCTCAAATATAAATAAATAAATCCAGTTTTTAATTGCTTGGATGTCGTCTTGTGTATCAATCTTAGTATAAAGGCTGTCCACATCAATTGTGAATAGAAAAGAGCGGACCTTGTGTGTAAAGTCCGGATCCTGGCATTGGACTCTGTTCTGAGCTGGTGTGTTTGGATTGTTGTTTGACTTACGGATGGGCTGCTGATACCGCCACGGTCGGTAGTTATTCCAGCCTTTATTGCGGATGATGTACGGGCGCTGGTTAGATGATGAGCCGGCGGTCACACGCGGGCGTCCTCCGTCATACCAGCCGGTGCGCATCTGGCCGCGCGGCGTTGCTACAAAAGTCTTCGGGGACTGTTGGATAACCACGGCGGGACTGCTGGTCAGCTCTGGTCAATTGTGAATGTTTGTGAAAGACAACTTTGTTTATTTTGACCACCGTATGTAGTTACTGTGAAAAATGTAACAAGTGTTCATCTTGTCTCATTTTGTGCTTGTCTCGCTCATATAGCGTCATTTTGCCAGGAAAATCAAAGGAAAGTCAATATTTAAGATTCATTTCTTTTTCTGTGTCAAACTGTCTTAGAATGACAATCCCACTTTAGAAACATCAATTGTGCATGTTTTTGAAGGACAACATGATTTATTTTGACTTGGTGTTGAGTTACTGTGAAAAATGCAACACGTCTCATTTTGTGCTTGTCTCGCTCGTACAGTTTGAGATTGACAGTGAAATCAGATGAATGTCACTATTTAAAACTCAGCTGTTGTTATGTGTCAAACTGTCTTCGAATGACAATTCCCCTCCCCAGGGCCGTGGACCATTTTGGTTTACACTCCAGGGTCAGGGCATGTACTGGATCCCAGTCAGGGGAGACAAATGCTGGAAAACATACCGGTCAGTATTCTTTTGTTCTACAATATTGTATTTATGAGATGCAGTCTGTCCATGTATTGTCAGGCCAGTTTCTCCCACATATCTTTTGCCACATTATTTACAAATCACCATATACACACATTTTTGAAAGAAATATTCACCTGTCTGGCGCTTTTAAACCCCTCTTATTCGCGCAAGTCGTCTAGCAATCCTTGTCGTTCGAAATAATTCCAAAAATGGCCCTGGAGTGCCCTCTGCTGGATAAAGCCGAGAACAGCACTTTGGTGGCTTGTTTAAAATCCTCTGTCTGTGTGTATATTCTGTGGAACCGTGATAATTGTCATTTGAAATAAACTTTTGTGTCCAACTGGTTGTGTAGAGTGAATATGGGTCCGTTGAATGTGGTTGTGTCCAAGAAATTAACCAAATTGTGATGACTTATGGATTTACATTTTATACAGCGATTATGCTTGTTAAGATGTACAAAAACATTACAAATTCCTCCTCCTCAAATATAAATAAATAAATCCAGTTTTTAATTGCTTGGATGTCGTCTTGTGTATCAATCTTAGTATAAAGGCTGTCCACATCAATTGTGAATAGAAAAGAGCGGACCTTGTGTGTAAAGTCCGGATCCTGGCATTGGACTCTGTT
This sequence comes from Chaetodon auriga, assembly GCF_051107435.1. NCBI lineage: Eukaryota > Metazoa > Chordata > Actinopteri > Chaetodontiformes > Chaetodontidae > Chaetodon > Chaetodon auriga. The sequence goes on along the minus strand of NW_027481986.1, from coordinate 59,539 downwards.
CTGAGCTGGTGTGTTTGGATTGTTGTTTGACTTACGGATGGACTGCTGATACCGCCACGGTCGGTAGTTATTCCAGCCTTTATTGCGGATGATGTACGGGCGCTGGTTAGATGATGAGCCGGCGGTCACACGCGGGCGTCCTCCGTCATACCAGCCGGTGCGCATCTGGCCGCGCGGCTCTGCTACAAAAGTCTTCGGGGACTGTTGGATAACCACAGCGGGACTGCTGGTCAGCTCTGGTCAATTGTGAATGTTTGTGAAAGACAACATTGTTTATTTTGACCACCGTATGTAGTTACTGTGAAAAATGTAACAAGTGTTCATCTTGTCTCATTTTGTGCTTGTCTCGCTCATATAGCGTCATTTTGCCAGGAAAATCAAAGGAAAGTCAATATTTAAGATTCATTTCTTTTTCTGTGTCAAACTGTCTTAGAATGACAATCCCACTTTAGAAACATCAATTGTGCATGTTTTTGAAGGACAACGTGATTGATTTTGACTTGGTTACAGTGAAAAATGCAACACGTCTCATTTTGTGCTTGTCTCGCTCGTACAGTTTGAGATTGACAGTGAAATCAGATGAATGTCACTATTTAAAACTCAGCTGTTGTTATGTGTCAAACTGTCTTCGAATGACAATTCCCCTCCCCAGGGCCGTGGACCATTTTGGTTTACACTCCAGGGTCAGGGCATGTACTGGATCCCAGTCAGGGGAGACAAATGCTGGAAAACATGCCGGTCAGTATTCTTTTGTTCTACAATATTGTATTTATGACATGCAATCTGTACATGTATTGTCAGGCTTGTTTCTCCCACATATCTTTTGCCACATTATTTACAAATCACCATATACACACATTTTTGAAAGAAATATTCCCCTGTCTGGCGCTTTTAAACCCCTCTTATTCGCGCTAGTCGTCTAGCAATCCTTGTCGTTCGAAATAATTCCAAATATGGCCCTGGAGTGCCCTCTGCTGGATAAAGCCGAGAACAGCACTTTGGTGGCTTGTTTAAAATCCTCTGTCTGTGTGTATATTCTGTGGAACCGTGATAATTGTCATTTGAAATAAACTTTTTTGTCCAATTGGTTGTGTAGAGTGAATATGGGTCCGTTGAATGTGGTTGTGTCCAAGAAATTAACCAAATTGTGATGACCTACGGATTTACATTTTATACAGCGATTATGCTTGTTAAGATGTACAAAAACATTACAAATTCCTCCTCCTCAAATATAAATAAATAAATAAATAAATCAAGTTTTTAATTGCTTGGATGTCGTCTTGTGTATCAATCTTAGTATAAAGGCTGTCCACATCAATTGTGAATAGAAAAGAGCGGACCTTGTGTGTAAAGTCCGGATCCTGGCATTGGACTCTGTTCTGCGCTGGTGTGTTTGGATTGTTGTTTGACTTACGGATGGGCTGCTGATACCGCCACGGTCGGTAGTTATTCCAGCCATTATTGCGGATGATGTACGGGCGCTGGTTAGATGATGAGCCGGCGGTCACACGCGGGCGTCCTCCGTCATACCAGCCGGTGAGCATGTGGCCGCGCGGCGCTGCTACAAAAGTCTTCGGGGACTGTTGGATAACCACGGCGGGACTGCTGGTCAGCTCTGGTCAATTGTGAATGTTTGTGAAAGACAACATTGTTTATTTTGACCACCGTATGTAGTTACTGTGAAAAATGTAACAAGTGTTCATCTTGTCTCATTTTGTGCTTGTCTCGCTCATATAGCGTCATTTTGCCAGGAAAATCAAAGGAAAGTCAATATTTAAGATTCATTTCTTTTTCTGTGTCAAACTGTCTTAGAATGACAATCCCACTTTAGAAACATCAATTGTGCATGTTTTTGAAGGACAACATGATTTATTTTGACTTGGTTACTGTGAAAAATGCAACACGTCTCATTTTGTGCTTGTCTCGCTCGTACAGTTTGAGATTGACAGTGAAATCAGATGAATGTCACTATTTAAAACTCAGCTGTTGTTATGTGTCAAACTGTCTTCGAATGACAATTCCCCTCCCCACCCTCTGCTCTCCTCCTCGACACTTTCATTAAGGCCGTGTGGATATGCTGTTCCTGATTAATTAACCCAATCTCTCTCAGCTCTTCTTCTCTGGGCCGTGGACCATTTTGGTTTACACTCCAGGGTCAGGGCATGTACTGGATCCCAGTCAGGGGAGACAAATGCTGGAAAACATGCCGGTCAGTATTCTTTTGTTCTACAATATTGTATTTATGACATGCAATCTGTACATGTATTGTCAGGCTTGTTTCTCCCACATATCTTTTGCCACATTATTTACAAATCACCATATACACACATTTTTGAAAGAAATATTCACCTGTCTGGCGCTTTTAAACCCCTCTTATTCGCGCAAGTCGTCTAGCAATCCTTGTCGTTCGAAATAATTCCAAAAATGGCCCTGGAGTGCCCTCTGCTGGATAAAGCCGAGAACAGCACTTTGGTGGCTTGTTTAAAATCCTCTGTCTGTGTGTATATTCTGTGGAACCGTGATAATTGTCATTTGAAATAAACTTTTGTGTCCAACTGGTTGTGTAGAGTGAATATGGGTCCGTTGAATGTGCTTGTGTCCAAGAAATTAACCAAATTGTGATGACTTATGGATTTACATTTTATACAGCGATTATGCTTGTTAAGATGTACAAAAACATTACAAATTCCTCCTCCTCAAATATAAATAAATAAATCCAGTTTTTAATTGCTTGGATGTCGTCTTGTGTATCAATCTTAGTATAAAGGCTGTCCACATCAATTGTGAATAGAAAAGAGCGGACCTTGTGTGTAAAGTCCGGATCCTGGCATTGGACTCTGTTCTGAGCTGGTGTGTTTGGATTGTTGTTTGACTTACGGATGGGCTGCTGATACCGCCACGGTCGGTAGTTATTCCAGCCTTTATTGCGGATGATGTACGGGCGCTGGTTAGATGATGAGCCGGCGGTCACACGCGGGCGTCCTCCGTCATACCAGCCGGTGCGCATCTGGCCGCGCGGCGTTGCTACAAAAGTCTTCGGGGACTGTTGGATAACCACGGCGGGACTGCTGGTCAGCTCTGGTCAATTGTGAATGTTTGTGAAAGACAACTTTGTTTATTTTGACCACCGTATGTAGTTACTGTGAAAAATGTAACAAGTGTTCATCTTGTCTCATTTTGTGCTTGTCTCGCTCATATAGCGTCATTTTGCCAGGAAAATCAAAGGAAAGTCAATATTTAAGATTCATTTCTTTTTCTGTGTCAAACTGTCTTAGAATGACAATCCCACTTTAGAAACATCAATTGTGCATGTTTTTGAAGGACAACATGATTTATTTTGACTTGGTGTTGAGTTACTGTGAAAAATGCAACACGTCTCATTTTGTGCTTGTCTCGCTCGTACAGTTTGAGATTGACAGTGAAATCAGATGAATGTCACTATTTAAAACTCAGCTGTTGTTATGTGTCAAACTGTCTTCGAATGACAATTCCCCTCCCCAGGGCCGTGGACCATTTTGGTTTACACTCCAGGGTCAGGGCATGTACTGGATCCCAGTCAGGGGAGACAAATGCTGGAAAACATACCGGTCAGTATTCTTTTGTTCTACAATATTGTATTTATGAGATGCAGTCTGTCCATGTATTGTCAGGCCAGTTTCTCCCACATATCTTTTGCCACATTATTTACAAATCACCATATACACACATTTTTGAAAGAAATATTCACCTGTCTGGCGCTTTTAAACCCCTCTTATTCGCGCAAGTCGTCTAGCAATCCTTGTCGTTCGAAATAATTCCAAAAATGGCCCTGGAGTGCCCTCTGCTGGATAAAGCCGAGAACAGCACTTTGGTGGCTTGTTTAAAATCCTCTGTCTGTGTGTATATTCTGTGGAACCGTGATAATTGTCATTTGAAATAAACTTTTGTGTCCAACTGGTTGTGTAGAGTGAATATGGGTCCGTTGAATGTGGTTGTGTCCAAGAAATTAACCAAATTGTGATGACTTATGGATTTACATTTTATACAGCGATTATGCTTGTTAAGATGTACAAAAACATTACAAATTCCTCCTCCTCAAATATAAATAAATAAATCCAGTTTTTAATTGCTTGGATGTCGTCTTGTGTATCAATCTTAGTATAAAGGCTGTCCACATCAATTGTGAATAGAAAAGAGCGGACCTTGTGTGTAAAGTCCGGATCCTGGCATTGGACTCTGTTCTGAGCTGGTGTGTTTGGATTGTTGTTTGACTTACGGATGGAATGCTGATACCGCCACGGTCGGTAGTTATTCCAGCCTTTATTGCGGATGATGTACGGGCGCTGGTTAGATGATGAGCCGGCGGTCACACGCGGGCGTCCTCCGTCATACCAGCCGGTGCGCATCTGGCCGCGCGGCTCTGCTACAAAAGTCTTCGGGGACTGTTGGATAACCACGGCGGGACTGCTGGTCAGCTCTGGTCAATTGTGAATGTTTGTGAAAGACAACATTGTTTATTTTGACCACCGTATGTAGTTACTGTGAAAAATGTAACAAGTGTTCATCTTGTCTCATTTTGTGCTTGTCTCGCTCATATAGCGTCATTTTGCCAGGAAAATCAAAGGAAAGTCAATATTTAAGATTCATTTCTTTTTCTGTGTCAAACTGTCTTAGAATGACAATCCCACTTTAGAAACATCAATTGTGCATGTTTTTGAAGGACAACGTGATTGATTTTGACTTGGTTACAGTGAAAAATGCAACACGTCTCATTTTGTGCTTGTCTCGCTCGTACAGTTTGAGATTGACAGTGAAATCAGATGAATGTCACTATTTAAAACTCAGCTGTTGTTATGTGTCAAACTGTCTTCGAATGACAATTCCCCTCCCCAGGGCCGTGGACCATTTTGGTTTACACTCCAGGGTCAGGGCATGTACTGGATCCCAGTCAGGGGAGACAAATGCTGGAAAACATGCCGGTCAGTATTCTTTTGTTCTACAATATTGTATTTATGACATGCAATCTGTACATGTATTGTCAGGCTTGTTTCTCCCACATATCTTTTGCCACATTATTTACAAATCACCATATACACACATTTTTGAAAGAAATATTCCCCTGTCTGGCGCTTTTAAACCCCTCTTATTCGCGCTAGTCGTCTAGCAATCCTTGTCGTTCGAAATAATTCCAAATATGGCCCTGGAGTGCCCTCTGCTGGATAAAGCCGAGAACAGCACTTTGGTGGCTTGTTTAAAATCCTCTGTCTGTGTGTATATTCTGTGGAACCGTGATAATTGTCATTTGAAATAAACTTTTTTGTCCAATTGGTTGTGTAGAGTGAATATGGGTCCGTTGAATGTGGTTGTGTCCAAGAAATTAACCAAATTGTGATGACCTACGGATTTACATTTTATACAGCGATTATGCTTGTTAAGATGTACAAAAACATTACAAATTCCTCCTCCTCAAATATAAATAAATAAATAAATAAATCAAGTTTTTAATTGCTTGGATGTCGTCTTGTGTATCAATCTTAGTATAAAGGCTGTCCACATCAATTGTGAATAGAAAAGAGCGGACCTTGTGTGTAAAGTCCGGATCCTGGCATTGGACTCTGTTCTGCGCTGGTGTGTTTGGATTGTTGTTTGACTTACGGATGGGCTGCTGATACCGCCACGGTCGGTAGTTATTCCAGCCATTATTGCGGATGATGTACGGGCGCTGGTTAGATGATGAGCCGGCGGTCACACGCGGGCGTCCTCCGTCATACCAGCCGGTGAGCATGTGGCCGCGCGGCGCTGCTACAAAAGTCTTCGGGGACTGTTGGATAACCACGGCGGGACTGCTGGTCAGCTCTGGTCAATTGTGAATGTTTGTGAAAGACAACATTGTTTATTTTGACCACCGTATGTAGTTACTGTGAAAAATGTAACAAGTGTTCATCTTGTCTCATTTTGTGCTTGTCTCGCTCATATAGCGTCATTTTGCCAGGAAAATCAAAGGAAAGTCAATATTTAAGATTCATTTCTTTTTCTGTGTCAAACTGTCTTAGAATGACAATCCCACTTTAGAAACATCAATTGTGCATGTTTTTGAAGGACAACATGATTTATTTTGACTTGGTTACTGTGAAAAATGCAACACGTCTCATTTTGTGCTTGTCTCGCTCGTACAGTTTGAGATTGACAGTGAAATCAGATGAATGTCACTATTTAAAACTCAGCTGTTGTTATGTGTCAAACTGTCTTCGAATGACAATTCCCCTCCCCACCCTCTGCTCTCCTCCTCGACACTTTCATTAAGGCCGTGTGGATATGCTGTTCCTGATTAATTAACCCAATCTCTCTCAGCTCTTCTTCTCTGGGCCGTGGACCATTTTGGTTTACACTCCAGGGTCAGGGCATGTACTGGATCCCAGTCAGGGGAGACAAATGCTGGAAAACATGCCGGTCAGTATTCTTTTGTTCTACAATATTGTATTTATGACATGCAATCTGTACATGTATTGTCAGGCTTGTTTCTCCCACATATCTTTTGCCACATTATTTACAAATCACCATATACACACATTTTTGAAAGAAATATTCACCTGTCTGGCGCTTTTAAACCCCTCTTATTCGCGCAAGTCGTCTAGCAATCCTTGTCGTTCGAAATAATTCCAAAAATGGCCCTGGAGTGCCCTCTGCTGGATAAAGCCGAGAACAGCACTTTGGTGGCTTGTTTAAAATCCTCTGTCTGTGTGTATATTCTGTGGAACCGTGATAATTGTCATTTGAAATAAACTTTTGTGTCCAACTGGTTGTGTAGAGTGAATATGGGTCCGTTGAATGTGCTTGTGTCCAAGAAATTAACCAAATTGTGATGACTTATGGATTTACATTTTATACAGCGATTATGCTTGTTAAGATGTACAAAAACATTACAAATTCCTCCTCCTCAAATATAAATAAATAAATCCAGTTTTTAATTGCTTGGATGTCGTCTTGTGTATCAATCTTAGTATAAAGGCTGTCCACATCAATTGTGAATAGAAAAGAGCGGACCTTGTGTGTAAAGTCCGGATCCTGGCATTGGACTCTGTTCTGAGCTGGTGTGTTTGGATTGTTGTTTGACTTACGGATGGGCTGCTGATACCGCCACGGTCGGTAGTTATTCCAGCCTTTATTGCGGATGATGTACGGGCGCTGGTTAGATGATGAGCCGGCGGTCACACGCGGGCGTCCTCCGTCATACCAGCCGGTGCGCATCTGGCCGCGCGGCGTTGCTACAAAAGTCTTCGGGGACTGTTGGATAACCACGGCGGGACTGCTGGTCAGCTCTGGTCAATTGTGAATGTTTGTGAAAGACAACTTTGTTTATTTTGACCACCGTATGTAGTTACTGTGAAAAATGTAACAAGTGTTCATCTTGTCTCATTTTGTGCTTGTCTCGCTCATATAGCGTCATTTTGCCAGGAAAATCAAAGGAAAGTCAATATTTAAGATTCATTTCTTTTTCTGTGTCAAACTGTCTTAGAATGACAATCCCACTTTAGAAACATCAATTGTGCATGTTTTTGAAGGACAACATGATTTATTTTGACTTGGTGTTGAGTTACTGTGAAAAATGCAACACGTCTCATTTTGTGCTTGTCTCGCTCGTACAGTTTGAGATTGACAGTGAAATCAGATGAATGTCACTATTTAAAACTCAGCTGTTGTTATGTGTCAAACTGTCTTCGAATGACAATTCCCCTCCCCAGGGCCGTGGACCATTTTGGTTTACACTCCAGGGTCAGGGCATGTACTGGATCCCAGTCAGGGGAGACAAATGCTGGAAAACATACCGGTCAGTATTCTTTTGTTCTACAATATTGTATTTATGAGATGCAGTCTGTCCATGTATTGTCAGGCCAGTTTCTCCCACATATCTTTTGCCACATTATTTACAAATCACCATATACACACATTTTTGAAAGAAATATTCACCTGTCTGGCGCTTTTAAACCCCTCTTATTCGCGCAAGTCGTCTAGCAATCCTTGTCGTTCGAAATAATTCCAAAAATGGCCCTGGAGTGCCCTCTGCTGGATAAAGCCGAGAACAGCACTTTGGTGGCTTGTTTAAAATCCTCTGTCTGTGTGTATATTCTGTGGAACCGTGATAATTGTCATTTGAAATAAACTTTTGTGTCCAACTGGTTGTGTAGAGTGAATATGGGTCCGTTGAATGTGGTTGTGTCCAAGAAATTAACCAAATTGTGATGACTTATGGATTTACATTTTATACAGCGATTATGCTTGTTAAGATGTACAAAAACATTACAAATTCCTCCTCCTCAAATATAAATAAATAAATCCAGTTTTTAATTGCTTGGATGTCGTCTTGTGTATCAATCTTAGTATAAAGGCTGTCCACATCAATTGTGAATAGAAAAGAGCGGACCTTGTGTGTAAAGTCCGGATCCTGGCATTGGACTCTGTTCTGAGCTGGTGTGTTTGGATTGTTGTTTGACTTACGGATGGACTGCTGATACCGCCACGGTCGGTAGTTATTCCAGCCTTTATTGCGGATGATGTACGGGCGCTGGTTAGATGATGAGCCGGCGGTCACACGCGGGCGTCCTCCGTCATACCAGCCGGTGCGCATCTGGCCGCGCGGCTCTGCTACAAAAGTCTTCGGGGACTGTTGGATAACCACGGCGGGACTGCTGGTCAGCTCTGGTCAATTGTGAATGTTTGTGAAAGACAACATTGTTTATTTTGACCACCGTATGTAGTTACTGTGAAAAATGTAACAAGTGTTCATCTTGTCTCATTTTGTGCTTGTCTCGCTCATATAGCGTCATTTTGCCAGGAAAATCAAAGGAAAGTCAATATTTAAGATTCATTTCTTTTTCTGTGTCAAACTGTCTTAGAATGACAATCCCACTTTAGAAACATCAATTGTGCATGTTTTTGAAGGACAACGTGATTGATTTTGACTTGGTTACAGTGAAAAATGCAACACGTCTCATTTTGTGCTTGTCTCGCTCGTACAGTTTGAGATTGACAGTGAAATCAGATGAATGTCACTATTTAAAACTCAGCTGTTGTTATGTGTCAAACTGTCTTCGAATGACAATTCCCCTCCCCAGGGCCGTGGACCATTTTGGTTTACACTCCAGGGTCAGGGCATGTACTGGATCCCAGTCAGGGGAGACAAATGCTGGAAAACATGCCGGTCAGTATTCTTTTGTTCTACAATATTGTATTTATGACATGCAATCTGTACATGTATTGTCAGGCTTGTTTCTCCCACATATCTTTTGCCACATTATTTACAAATCACCATATACACACATTTTTGAAAGAAATATTCCCCTGTCTGGCGCTTTTAAACCCCTCTTATTCGCGCTAGTCGTCTAGCAATCCTTGTCGTTCGAAATAATTCCAAATATGGCCCTGGAGTGCCCTCTGCTGGATAAAGCCGAGAACAGCACTTTGGTGGCTTGTTTAAAATCCTCTGTCTGTGTGTATATTCTGTGGAACCGTGATAATTGTCATTTGAAATAAACTTTTTTGTCCAATTGGTTGTGTAGAGTGAATATGGGTCCGTTGAATGTGGTTGTGTCCAAGAAATTAACCAAATTGTGATGACCTACGGATTTACATTTTATACAGCGATTATGCTTGTTAAGATGTACAAAAACATTACAAATTCCTCCTCCTCAAATATAAATAAATAAATAAATAAATCAAGTTTTTAATTGCTTGGATGTCGTCTTGTGTATCAATCTTAGTATAAAGGCTGTCCACATCAATTGTGAATAGAAAAGAGCGGACCTTGTGTGTAAAGTCCGGATCCTGGCATTGGACTCTGTTCTGCGCTGGTGTGTTTGGATTGTTGTTTGACTTACGGATGGGCTGCTGATACCGCCACGGTCGGTAGTTATTCCAGCCACTATTGCGGATGATGTACGGGCGCTGGTTAGATGATGAGCCGGCGGTCACACGCGGGCGTCCTCCGTCATACCAGCCGGTGAGCATGTGGCCGCGCGGCGCTGCTACAAAAGTCTTCGGGGACTGTTGGATAACCACGGCGGGACTGCTGGTCAGCTCTGGTCAATTGTGAATGTTTGTGAAAGACAACATTGTTTATTTTGACCACCGTATGTAGTTACTGTGAAAAATGTAACAAGTGTTCATCTTGTCTCATTTTGTGCTTGTCTCGCTCATATAGCGTCATTTTGCCAGGAAAATCAAAGGAAAGTCAATATTTAAGATTCATTTCTTTTTCTGTGTCAAACTGTCTTAGAATGACAATCCCACTTTAGAAACATCAATTGTGCATGTTTTTGAAGGACAACATGATTTATTTTGACTTGGTTACTGTGAAAAATGCAACACGTCTCATTTTGTGCTTGTCTCGCTCGTACAGTTTGAGATTGACAGTGAAATCAGATGAATGTCACTATTTAAAACTCAGCTGTTGTTATGTGTCAAACTGTCTTCGAATGACAATTCCCCTCCCCACCCTCTGCTCTCCTCCTCGACACTTTCATTAAGGCCGTGTGGATATGCTGTTCCTGATTAATTAACCCAATCTCTCTCAGCTCTTCTTCTCTGGGCCGTGGACCATTTTGGTTTACACTCCAGGGTCAGGGCATGTACTGGATCCCAGTCAGGGGAGACAAATGCTGGAAAACATGCCGGTCAGTATTCTTTTGTTCTACAATATTGTATTTATGAGATGCAATCTGTACATGTATTGTCAGGCTTGTTTCTCCCACATATCTTTTGCCACATTGTTTACAAATCACCATATACACACATTTTTGAAAGAAATATTCACCTGTCTGGCGCTTTTAAACCCCTCTTATTCGCGCAAGTCGTCTAGCAATCCTTGTCGTTCGAAATAATTCCAAAAATGGCCCTGGAGTGCCCTCTGCTGGATAAAGCCGAGAACAGCACTTTGGTGGCTTGTTTAAAATCCTCTGTCTGTGTGTATATTCTGTGGAACCGTGATAATTGTCATTTGAAATAAACTTTTGTGTCCAACTGGTTGTGTAGAGTGAATATGGGTCCGTTGAATGTGGTTGTGTCCAAGAAATTAACCAAATTGTGATGACTTATGGATTTACATTTTATACAGCGATTATGCTTGTTAAGATGTACAAAAACATTACAAATTCCTCCTCCTCAAATATAAATAAATAAATCCAGTTTTTAATTGCTTGGATGTCGTCTTGTGTATCAATCTTAGTATAAAGGCTGTCCACATCAATTGTGAATAGAAAAGAGCGGACCTTGTGTGTAAAGTCCGGATCCTGGCATTGGACTCTGTTCTGAGCTGGTGTGTTTGGATTGTTGTTTGACTTACGGATGGACTGCTGATACCGCCACGGTCGGTAGTTATTCCAGCCTTTATTGCGGATGATGTACGGGCGCTGGTTAGATGATGAGCCGGCGGTCACACGCGGGCGTCCTCCGTCATACCAGCCGGTGCGCATCTGGCCGCGCGGCTCTGCTACAAAAGTCTTCGGGGACTGTTGGATAACCACGGCGGGACTGCTGGTCAGCTCTGGTCAATTGTGAATGTTTGTGAAAGACAACATTGTTTATTTTGACCACCGTATGTAGTTACTGTGAAAAATGTAACAAGTGTTCATCTTGTCTCATTTTGTGCTTGTCTCGCTCATATAGCGTCATTTTGCCAGGAAAATCAAAGGAAAGTCAATATTTAAGATTCATTTCTTTTTCTGTGTCAAACTGTCTTAGAATGACAATCCCACTTTAGAAACATCAATTGTGCATGTTTTTGAAGGACAACGTGATTTATTTTGACTTGGTTACAGTGAAAAATGCAACACGTCTCATTTTGTGCTTGTCTCGCTCGTACAGTTTGAGATTGACAGTGAAATCAGATGAATGTCACTATTTAAAACTCAGCTGTTGTTATGTGTCAAACTGTCTTCGAATGACAATTCCCCTCCCCACCCTCTGCTCTCCTCCTCGACACTTTCATTAAGGCCGTGTGGATATGCTGTTCCTGATTAATTAACCCAATCTCTCTCAGCTCTTCTTCTCTGGGCCGTGGACCATTTTGGTTTACACTCCAGGGTCAGGGCATGTACTGGATCCCAGTCAGGGGAGACAAATGCTGGAAAACATGCCGGTCAGTATTCTTTTGTTCTACAATATTGTATTTATGAGATGCAATCTGTACATGTATTGTCAGGCTTGTTTCTCCCACATATCTTTTGCCACATTGTTTACAAATCACCATATACACACATTTTTGAAAGAAATATTCACCTGTCTGGCGCTTTTAAACCCCTCTTATTCGCGCAAGTCGTCTAGCAATCCTTGTCGTTCGAAATAATTCCAAAAATGGCCCTGGAGTGCCCTCTGCTGGATAAAGCCGAGAACAGCACTTTGGTGGCTTGTTTAAAATCCTCTGTCTGTGTGTATATTCTGTGGAACCGTGATAATTGTCATTTGAAATAAACTTTTGTGTCCAACTGGTTGTGTAGAGTGAATATGGGTCCGTTGAATGTGGTTGTGTCCAAGAAATTAACCAAATTGTGATGACTTATGGATTTACATTTTATACAGCGATTATGCTTGTTAAGATGTACAAAAACATTACAAATTCCTCCTCCTCAAATATAAATAAATAAATCCAGTTTTTAATTGCTTGGATGTCGTCTTGTGTATCAATCTTAGTATAAAGGCTGTCCACATCAATTGTGAATAGAAAAGAGCGGACCTTGTGTGTAAAGTCCGGATCCTGGCATTGGACTCTGTTCTGAGCTGGTGTGTTTGGATTGTTGTTTGACTTACGGATGGACTGCTGATACCGCCACGGTCGGTAGTTATTCCAGCCTTTATTGCGGATGATGTACGGGCGCTGGTTAGATGATGAGCCGGCGGTCACACGCGGGCGTCCTCCGTCATACCAGCCGGTGCGCATCTGGCCGCGCGGCTCTGCTACAAAAGTCTTCGGGGACTGTTGGATAACCACGGCGGGACTGCTGGTCAGCTCTGGTCAATTGTGAATGTTTGTGAAAGACAACATTGTTTATTTTGACCACCGTATGTAGTTACTGTGAAAAATGTAACAAGTGTTCATCTTGTCTCATTTTGTGCTTGTCTCGCTCATATAGCGTCATTTTGCCAGGAAAATCAAAGGAAAGTCAATATTTAAGATTCATTTCTTTTTCTGTGTCAAACTGTCTTAGAATGACAATCCCACTTTAGAAACATCAATTGTGCATGTTTTTGAAGGACAACGTGATTGATTTTGACTTGGTTACAGTGAAAAATGCAACACGTCTCATTTTGTGCTTGTCTCGCTCGTACAGTTTGAGATTGACAGTGAAATCAGATGAATGTCACTATTTAAAACTCAGCTGTTGTTATGTGTCAAACTGTCTTCGAATGACAATTCCCCTCCCCACCCTCTGCTCTCCTCCTCGACACTTTCATTAAGGCCGTGTGGATATGCTGTTCCTGATTAATTAACCCAATCTCTCTCAGCTCTTCTTCTCTGGGCCGTGGACCATTTTGGTTTACACTCCAGGGTCAGGGCATGTACTGGATCCCAGTCAGGGGAGACAAATGCTGGAAAACATGCCGGTCAGTATTCTTTTGTTCTACAATATTGTATTTATGAGATGCAATCTGTACATGTATTGTCAGGCTTGTTTCTCCCACATATCTTTTGCCACATTGTTTACAAATCACCATATACACACATTTTTGAAAGAAATATTCACCTGTCTGGCGCTTTTAAACCCCTCTTATTCGCGCAAGTCGTCTAGCAATCCTTGTCGTTCGAAATAATTCCAAAAATGGCCCTGGAGTGCCCTCTGCTGGATAAAGCCGAGAACAGCACTTTGGTGGCTTGTTTAAAATCCTCTGTCTGTGTGTATATTCTGTGGAACCGTGATAATTGTCATTTGAAATAAACTTTTGTGTCCAACTGGTTGTGTAGAGTGAATATGGGTCCGTTGAATGTGGTTGTGTCCAAGAAATTAACCAAATTGTGATGACTTATGGATTTACATTTTATACAGCGATTATGCTTGTTAAGATGTACAAAAACATTACAAATTCCTCCTCCTCAAATATAAATAAATAAATCCAGTTTTTAATTGCTTGGATGTCGTCTTGTGTATCAATCTTAGTATAAAGGCTGTCCACATCAATTGTGAATAGAAAAGAGCGGACCTTGTGTGTAAAGTCCGGATCCTGGCATTGGACTCTGTTCTGAGCTGGTGTGTTTGGATTGTTGTTTGACTTACGGATGGACTGCTGATACCGCCACGGTCGGTAGTTATTCCAGCCTTTATTGCGGATGATGTACGGGCGCTGGTTAGATGATGAGCCGGCGGTCACACGCGGGCGTCCTCCGTCATACCAGCCGGTGCGCATCTGGCCGCGCGGCTCTGCTACAAAAGTCTTCGGGGACTGTTGGATAACCACGGCGGGACTGCTGGTCAGCTCTGGTCAATTGTGAATGTTTGTGAAAGACAACATTGTTTATTTTGACCACCGTATGTAGTTACTGTGAAAAATGTAACAAGTGTTCATCTTGTCTCATTTTGTGCTTGTCTCGCTCATATAGCGTCATTTTGCCAGGAAAATCAAAGGAAAGTCAATATTTAAGATTCATTTCTTTTTCTGTGTCAAACTGTCTTAGAATGACAATCCCACTTTAGAAACATCAATTGTGCATGTTTTTGAAGGACAACGTGATTGATTTTGACTTGGTTACAGTGAAAAATGCAACACGTCTCATTTTGTGCTTGTCTCGCTCGTACAGTTTGAGATTGACAGTGAAATCAGATGAATGTCACTATTTAAAACTCAGCTGTTGTTATGTGTCAAACTGTCTTCGAATGACATTTCCCCTCCCCACCCTCTGCTCTCCTCCTCGACACTTTCATTAAGGCCGTGTGGATATGCTGTTCCTGATTAATTAACCCAATCTCTCTCAGCTCTTCTTCTCTGGGCCGTGGACCATTTTGGTTTACACTCCAGGGTCAGGGCATGTACTGGATCCCAGTCAGGGGAGACAAATGCTGGAAAACATGCCGGTCAGTATTCTTTTGTTCTACAATATTGTATTTATGACATGCAATCTGTACATGTATTGTCAGGCTTGTTTCTCCCACATATCTTTTGCCACATTATTTACAAATCACCATATACACACATTTTTGAAAGAAATATTCCCCTGTCTGGCGCTTTTAAACCCCTCTTATTCGCGCTAGTCGTCTAGCAATCCTTGTCGTTCGAAATAATTCCAAATATGGCCCTGGAGTGCCCTCTGCTGGATAAAGCCGAGAACAGCACTTTGGTGGCTTGTTTAAAATCCTCTGTCTGTGTGTATATTCTGTGGAACCGTGATAATTGTCATTTGAAATAAACTTTTTTGTCCAATTGGTTGTGTAGAGTGAATATGGGTCCGTTGAATGTGGTTGTGTCCAAGAAATTAACCAAATTGTGATGACCTACGGATTTACATTTTATACAGCGATTATGCTTGTTAAGATGTACAAAAACATTACAAATTCCTCCTCCTCAAATATAAATAAATAAATAAATAAATCAAGTTTTTAATTGCTTGGATGTCGTCTTGTGTATCAATCTTAGTATAAAGGCTGTCCACATCAATTGTGAATAGAAAAGAGCGGACCTTGTGTGTAAAGTCCGGATCCTGGCATTGGACTCTGTTCTGCGCTGGTGTGTTTGGATTGTTGTTTGACTTACGGATGGGCTGCTGATACGGCCACGGTCGGTAGTTATTCCAGCCATTATTGCGGATGATGTACGGGCGCTGGTTAGATGATGAGCCGGCGGTCACACGCGGGCGTCCTCCGTCATACCAGCCGGTGCGCATCTGGCCGCGCGGCGCTGCTACAAAAGTCTTCGGGGACTGTTGGATAACCACGGCGGGACTGCTGGTCAGCTCTGGTCAATTGTGAATGTTTGTGAAAGACAACATTGTTTATTTTGACCACCGTATGTAGTTACTGTGAAAAATGTAACAAGTGTTCATCTTGTCTCATTTTGTGCTTGTCTCGCTCATATAGCGTCATTTTGCCAGGAAAATCAAAGGAAAGTCAATATTTAAGATTCATTTCTTTTTCTGTGTCAAACTGTCTTAGAATGACAATCCCACTTTAGAAACATCAATTGTGCTTGTTTTTGAAGGACAACATGATATATTTTGACTTGGTGTTGAGTTACTGTGAAAAATGCAACACGTCTCATTTTGTGCTTGTCTCACTCGCACAGTTTGAGATTGACAGTGAAATCAGATGAATGTCACTATTTAAAACTCAGCTGTTGTTATGTGTCAAACTGTCTTCGAATGACAATTCCCCTCCCCAGGGCCGTGGACCATTTTGGTTTACACTCCAGGGTCAGGGCATGTACTGGATCCCAGTCAGGGGAGACAAATGCTGGAAAACATGCCGGTCAGTATTCTTTTGTTCTACAATATTGTATTTATGACATGCAATCTGTACATGTAGTGTCAGGCTTGTTTCTCCCACATATCTTTTGCCACATTATTTACAAATCATCATATACACACATTTTTGAAAGAAATATTCCCCTGTCTGGCGCTTTTACACCCCTCTTATTCGCGCAAGTCGTCTAGCAATCCTTGTCGTTCGAAATGATTCCAAATATGGCCCTGGAGTGCCCTCTGCTGGATAAAGCCGAGAACAGCACTTTGGTGGCTTGTTTAAAATCCTCTGTCTGTGTGTATATTCTGTGGAACCGTGATAATTGTCATTTGAAATAAACTTTTGTGTCCAATTGGTTGTGTAGAGTGAATATGGGTCCGTTGAATGTGGTTGTGTCCAAGAAATTAACCAAATTGTGATGACTTACGGATTTACATTTTATACAGCGATTATGCTTGTTAAGATGTACAAAAACATTACAAATTCCTCCTCCTCAAATATAAATAAATCAATCAATCAATCAAGTTTTTAATTGCTTGGATGTCGTCTTGTGTATCAATCTTAGTATAAAGGCTGTCCACATCAATTGTGAATAGAAAAGAGCGGACCTTGTGTGTAAAGTCCGGATCCTGGCATTGGACTCTGTTCTGCGCTGGTGTGTTTGGATTGTTGTTTGACTTACGGATGGGCTGCTGATACCGCCACGGTCGGTAGTTATTCCAGCCATTATTGCGGATGATGTACGGGCGCTGGTTAGATGATGAGCCGGCGGTCACACGCGGGCGTCCTCCGTCATACCAGCCGGTGCGCATCTGGCCGCGCGGCGCTGCTACAAAAGTCTTCGGGGACTGTTGGATAACCACGGCGGGACTGCTGGTCAGCTCTGGTCAATTGTGAATGTTTGTGAAAGACAACATTGTTTATTTTGACCACCGTATGTAGTTACTGTGAAAAATGTAACAAGTGTTCATCTTGTCTCATTTTGTGCTTGTCTCGCTCATATAGCGTCATTTTGCCAGGAAAATCAAAGGAAAGTCAATATTTAAGATTCATTTCTTTTTCTGTGTCAAACTGTCTTAGAATGACAATCCCACTTTAGAAACATCAATTGTGCATGTTTTTGAAGGACAACATGATTTATTTTGACTTGGTTACTGTGAAAAATGCAACACGTCTCATTTTGTGCTTGTCTCGCTCGTACAGTTTGAGATTGACAGTGAAATCAGATGAATGTCACTATTTAAAACTCAGCTGTTGTTATGTGTCAAACTGTCTTGGAATGACAATTCCCCTCCCCAGGGCCGTGGACCATTTTGGTTTACACTCCAGGGTCAGGGCATGTACTGGATCCCAGTCAGGGGAGACAAATGCTGGAAAACATGCCGGTCAGTATTCTTTTGTTCTACAATATTGTATTTATGACATGCAATCTGTACATGTATTGTCAGGCTTGTTTCTCCCACATATCTTTTGCCACATTATTTACAAATCACCATATATACACATTTTTGAAAGAAATATTCCCCTGTCTGGCGGTTTTAAACCCCTCTTATTCGCGCAAGTCGTCTAGCAATCCTTGTCGTTCGAAATAATTCCAAAAATGGCCCTGGAGTGCCCTCTGCTGGATAAAGCCGAGAACAGCACTTTGGTGGCTTGTTTAAAATCCTCTGTCTGTGTGTATATTCTGTGGAACCGTGATAATTGTCATTTGAAATAAACTTTTGTGTCCAATTGGTTGTGTAGAGTGAATATGGGTCCGTTGAATGTGGTTGTGTCCAAGAAATTAACCAAATTGTGATGACCTACGGATTTACATTTTATACAGCGATTATGCTTGTTAAGATGTACAAAAACATTACAAATTCCTCCTCCTCAAATATAAATAAATAAATAAATAAATCAAGTTTTTAATTGCTTGGATGTCGTCTTGTGTATCAATCTTAGTATAAAGGCTGTCCACATCAATTGTGAATAGAAAAGAGCGGACCTTGTGTGTAAAGTCCGGACCCTGGCATTGGACTCTGTTCTGCGCTGGTGTGTTTGGATTGTTGTTTGACTTACGGATGGGCTGCTGATACCGCCACGGTCGGTAGTTATTCCAGCCATTATTGCGGATGATGTACGGGCGCTGGTTAGATGATGAGCCGGCGGTCACACGCGGGCGTCCTCCGTCATACCAGCCGGTGCGCATCTGGCCGCGCGGCGCTGCTACAAAAGTCTTCGGGGACTGTTGGATAACCACGGCGGGACTGCTGGTCAGCTCTGGTCAATTGTGAATGTTTGTGAAAGACAACATTGTTTATTTTGACCACCGTATGTAGTTACTGTGAAAAATGTAACAAGTGTTCATCTTGTCTCATTTTGTGCTTGTCTCGCTCATATAGCGTCATTTTGCCAGGAAAATCAAAGGAAAGTCAATATTTAAGATTCATTTCTTTTTCTGTGTCAAACTGTCTTAGAATGACAATCCCACTTTAGAAACATCAATTGTGCATGTTTTTGAAGGACAACATGATTTATTTTGACTTGGTTACTGTGAAAAATGCAACACGTCTCATTTTGTGCTTGTCTCGCTCGCACAGTTTGAGATTGACAGTGAAATCAGATGAATGTCACTATTTAAAACTCAGCTGTTGTTATGTGTCAAACTGTCTTCGAATGACAATTCCCCTCCCCACCCTCTGCTCTCCTCCTCGACACTTTCATTAAGGCCGTGTGGATATGCTGTTCCTGATTAATTAACCCAATCTCTCTCAGCTCTTCTTCTCTGGGCCGTGGACCATTTTGGTTTACACTCCAGGGTCAGGGCATGTACTGGATCCCAGTCAGGGGAGACAAATGCTGGAAAACATGCCGGTCAGTATTCTTTTGTTCTACAATATTGTATTTATGACATGCAATCTGTACATGTATTGTCAGGCTTGTTTCTCCCACATATCTTTTGCCACATTATTTACAAATCACCATATGCACACATTTTTGAAAGAAATATTCCCCTGTCTGGCGGTTTTAAACCCCTCTTATTCGCGCAAGTCGTCTAGCAATCCTTGTCGTTCGAAATAATTCCAAAAATGGCCCTGGAGTGCCCTCTGCTGGATAAAGCCGAGAACAGCACTTTGGTGGCTTGTTTAAAATCCTCTGTCTGTGTGTATATTCTGTGGAACCGTGATAATTGTCATTTGAAATAAACTTTTGTGTCCAATTGGTTGTGTAGAGTGAATATGGGTCCGTTGAATGTGGTTGTGTCCAAGAAATTAACCAAATTGTGATGACCTACGGATTTACATTTTATACAGCGATTATGCTTGTTAAGATGTACAAAAACATTACAAATTCCTCCTCCTCAAATATAAATAAATAAATAAATAAATCAAGTTTTTAATTGCTTGGATGTCGTCTTGTGTATCAATCTTAGTATAAAGGCTGTCCACATCAATTGTGAATAGAAAAGAGCGGACCTTGTGTGTAAAGTCCGGACCCTGGCATTGGACTCTGTTCTGCGCTGGTGTGTTTGGATTGTTGTTTGACTTACGGATGGGCTGCTGATACCGCCACGGTCGGTAGTTATTCCAGCCATTATTGCGGATGATGTACGGGCGCTGGTTAGATGATGAGCCGGCGGTCACACGCGGGCGTCCTCCGTCATACCAGCCGGTGCGCATCTGGCCGCGCGGCGCTGCTACAAAAGTCTTCGGGGACTGTTGGATAACCACGGCTGGACTGCTGGTCAGCTCTGGTCAATTGTGAATGTTTGTGAAAGACAACATTGTTTATTTTGACCACCGTATGTAGTTACTGTGAAAAATGTAACAAGTGTTCATCTTGTCTCATTTTGTGCTTGTCTCGCTCATATAGCGTCATTTTGCCAGGAAAATCAAAGGAAAGTCAATATTTAAGATTCATTTCTTTTTCTGTGTCAAACTGTCTTAGAATGACAATCCCACTTTAGAAACATCAATTGTGCATGTTTTTGAAGGACAACATGATTTATTTTGACTTGGTTACTGTGAAAAATGCAACACGTCTCATTTTGTGCTTGTCTCGCTCGTACAGTTTGAGATTGACAGTGAAATCAGATGAATGTCACTATTTAAAACTCAGCTGTTGTTATGTGTCAAACTTTCTTCGAATGACAATTCCCCTCCCCACCCTCTGCTCTCCTCCTCGACACTTTCATTAAGGCCGTGTGGATATGCTGTTCCTGATTAATTAACCCAATCTCTCTCAGCTCTTCTTCTCTGGGCCGTGGACCATTTTGGTTTACACTCCAGGGTCAGGGCATGTACTGGATCCCAGTCAGGGGAGACAAATGCTGGAAAACATGCCGGTCAGTATTCTTTTGTTCTACAATATTGTATTTATGACATGCAATCTGTACATGTATTGTCAGGCTTGTTTCTCCCACATATCTTTTGCCACATTATTTACAAATCACCATATGCACACAAATTTGAAAGAAATATTCCCCTGTCTGGCGGTTTTAAACCCCTCTTATTCGCGCAAGTCGTCCAGCAATCCTTGTCGTTCGAAATAATTCCAAAAATGGCCCTGGAGTGCCCTCTGCTGGATAAAGCCGAGAACAGCACTTTGGTGGCTTGTTTAAAATCCTCTGTCTGTGTGTATATTCTGTGGAACCGTGATAATTGTCATTTGAAATAAACTTTTGTGTCCAATTGGTTGTGTAGAGTGAATATGGGTCCGTTGAATGTGGTTGTGTCCAAGAAATTAACCAAATTGTGATGACCTACGGATTTACATTTTATACAGCGATTATGCTTGTTAAGATGTACAAAAACATTACAAATTCCTCCTCCTCAAATATAAATAAATAAATAAATAAATCAAGTTTTTAATTGCTTGGATGTCGTCTTGTGTATCAATCTTAGTATAAAGGCTGTCCACATCAATTGTGAATAGAAAAGAGCGGACCTTGTGTGTAAAGTCCGGATCCTGGCATTGGACTCTGTTCTGCGCTGGTGTGTTTGGATTGTTGTTTGACTTACGGATGGGCTGCTGATACCGCCACGGTCGGTAGTTATTCCAGCCATTATTGCGGATGATGTACGGGCGCTGGTTAGATGATGAGCCGGCGGTCACACGCGGGCGTCCTCCGTCATACCAGCCGGTGCGCATCTGGCCGCGCGGCGCTGCTACAAAAGTCTTCGGGGACTGTTGGATAACCACGGCGGGACTGCTGGTCAGCTCTGGTCAATTGTGAATGTTTGTGAAAGACAACATTGTTTATTTTGACCACCGTATGTAGTTACTGTGAAAAATGTAACAAGTGTTCATCTTGTCTCATTTTGTGCTTGTCTCGCTCATATAGCGTCATTTTGCCAGGAAAATCAAAGGAAAGTCAATATTTAAGATTCATTTCTTTTTCTGTGTCAAACTGTCTTAGAATGACAATCCCACTTTAGAAACATCAATTGTGCATGTTTTTGAAGGACAACATGATTTATTTTGACTTGGTGTTGAGTTACTGTGAAAAATGCAACACGTCTCATTTTGTGCTTGTCTCGCTCGTACAGTTTGAGATTGACAGTGAAATCAGATGAATGTCACTATTTAAAACTCAGCTGTTGTTATGTGTCAAACTGTCTTGGAATGACAATTCCCCTCCCCAGGGCCGTGGACCATTTTGGTTTACACTCCAGGGTCAGGGCATGTACTGGATCCCAGTCAGGGGAGACAAATGCTGGAAAACATGCCGGTCAGTATTCTTTTGTTCTACAATATTGTATTTATGACATGCAATCTGTACATGTATTGTCAGGCTTGTTTCTCCCACATATCTTTTGCCACATTATTTACAAATCACCATATACACACATTTTTGAAAGAAATATTCCCCTGTCTGGCGGTTTTAAACCCCTCTTATTCGCGCAAGTCGTCCAGCAATCCTTGTCGTTCGAAATAATTCCAAAAATGGCCCTGGAGTGCCCTCTGCTGGATAAAGCCGAGAACAGCACTTTGGTGGCTTGTTTAAAATCCTCTGTCTGTGTGTATATTCTGTGGAACCGTGATAATTGTCATTTGAAATAAACTTTTGTGTCCAATTGGTTGTGTAGAGTGAATATGGGTCCGTTGAATGTGGTTGTGTCCAAGAAATTAACCAAATTGTGATGACCTACGGATTTACATTTTATACAGCGATTATGCTTGTTAAGATGTACAAAAACATTACAAATTCCTCCTCCTCAAATATAAATAAATAAATAAATAAATCAAGTTTTGAATTGCTTGGATGTCATCTTGTGTATCAATCTTAGTATAAAGGCTGTCCACATCAATTGTGAATAGAAAAGAGCGGACCTTGTGTGTAAAGTCCGGACCCTGGCATTGGACTCTGTTCTGCGCTGGTGTGTTTGGATTGTTGTTTGACTTACGGATGGGCTGCTGATACCGCCACGGTCGGTAGTTATTCCAGCCATTATTGCGGATGATGTACGGGCGCTGGTTAGATGATGAGCCGGCGGTCACACGCGGGCGTCCTCCGTCATACCAGCCGGTGCGCATCTGGCCGCGCGGCGCTGCTACAAAAGTCTTCGGG
This sequence comes from Chaetodon auriga, assembly GCF_051107435.1. Taxonomy (NCBI): domain Eukaryota; kingdom Metazoa; phylum Chordata; class Actinopteri; order Chaetodontiformes; family Chaetodontidae; genus Chaetodon; species Chaetodon auriga. The sequence continues at coordinate 36,568 of NW_027481986.1, read as the reverse complement.
GACTGTTGGATAACCACGGCGGGACTGCTGGTCAGCTCTGGTCAATTGTGAATGTTTGTGAAAGACAACATTGTTTATTTTGACCACCGTATGTAGTTACAGTGAAAAATGTAACAAGTGTTCATCTTGTCTCATTTTGTGCTTGTCTCGCTCATATAGCGTCATTTTGCCAGGAAAATCAAAGGAAAGTCAATATTTAAGATTCATTTCTTTTTCTGTGTCAAACTGTCTTAGAATGACAATCCCACTTTAGAAACATCAATTGTGCATGTTTTTGAAGGACAACGTGATTTATTTTGACTTGGTTACTGTGAAAAATGCAACACGTCTCATTTTGTGCTTGTCTCGCTCGTACAGTTTGAGATTGACAGTGAAATCAGATGAATGTCACTATTTAAAACTCAGCTGTTGTTATGTGTCAAACTGTCTTGGAATGACAATTCCCCTCCCCAGGGCCGTGGACCATTTTGGTTTACACTCCAGGGTCAGGGCATGTACTGGATCCCAGTCAGGGGAGACAAATGCTGGAAAACATGCCGGTCAGTATTCTTTTGTTCTACAATATTGTATTTATGACATGCAATCTGTACATGTATTGTCAGGCTTGTTTCTCCCACATATCTTTTGCCACATTATTTACAAATCACCATATATACACATTTTTGAAAGAAATATTCCCCTGTCTGGCGGTTTTAAACCCCTCTTATTCGCGCAAGTCGTCCAGCAATCCTTGTCGTTCGAAATAATTCCAAAAATGGCCCTGGAGTGCCCTCTGCTGGATAAAGCCGAGAACAGCACTTTGGTGGCTTGTTTAAAATCCTCTGTCTGTGTGTATATTCTGTGGAACCGTGATAATTGTCATTTGAAATAAACTTTTGTGTCCAATTGGTTGTGTAGAGTGAATATGGGTCCGTTGAATGTGGTTGTGTCCAAGAAATTAACCAAATTGTGATGACCTACGGATTTACATTTTATACAGCGATTATGCTTGTTAAGATGTACAAAAACATTACAAATTCCTCCTCCTCAAATATAAATAAATAAATAAATAAATCAAGTTTTTAATTGCTTGGATGTCGTCTTGTGTATCAATCTTAGTATAAAGGCTGTCCACATCAATTGTGAATAGAAAAGAGCGGACCTTGTGTGTAAAGTCCGGACCCTGGCATTGGACTCTGTTCTGCGCTGGTGTGTTTGGATTGTTGTTTGACTTACGGATGGGCTGCTGATACCGCCACGGTCGGTAGTTATTCCAGCCATTATTGCGGATGATGTACGGGCGCTGGTTAGATGATGAGCCGGCGGTCACACGCGGGCGTCCTCCGTCATACCAGCCGGTGCGCATCTGGCCGCGCGGCGCTGCTACAAAAGTCTTCGGGGACTGTTGGATAACCACGGCGGGACTGCTGGTCAGCTCTGGTCAATTGTGAATGTTTGTGAAAGACAACATTGTTTATTTTGACCACCGTATGTAGTTACTGTGAAAAATGTAACAAGTGTTCATCTTGTCTCATTTTGTGCTTGTCTCGCTCATATAGCGTCATTTTGCCAGGAAAATCAAAGGAAAGTCAATATTTAAGATTCATTTCTTTTTCTGTGTCAAACTGTCTTAGAATGACAATCCCACTTTAGAAACATCAATTGTGCATGTTTTTGAAGGACAACATGATTTATTTTGACTTGGTTACTGTGAAAAATGCAACACGTCTCATTTTGTGCTCGTCTCGCTCGTACAGTTTGAGATTGACAGTGAAATCAGATGAATGTCACTATTTAAAACTCAGCTGTTGTTATGTGTCAAACTGTCTTCGAATGACAATTCCCCTCCCCACCCTCTGCTCTCCTCCTCGACACTTCCATTAAGGCCGTGTGGATATGCTGTTCCTGATTAATTAACCCAATCTCTCTCAGCTCTTCTTCTCTGGGCCGTGGACCATTTTGGTTTACACTCCAGGGTCAGGGCATGTACTGGATCCCAGTCAGGGGAGACAAATGCTGGAAAACATGCCGGTCAGTATTCTTTTGTTCTACAATATTGTATTTATGACATGCAATCTGTACATGTATTGTCAGGCTTGTTTCTCCCACATATCTTTTGCCACATTATTTACAAATCACCATATATACACATTTTTGAAAGAAATATTCCCCTGTCTGGCGGTTTTAAACCCCTCTTATTCGCGCAAGTCGTCCAGCAATCCTTGTCGTTCGAAATAATTCCAAAAATGGCCCTGGAGTGCCCTCTGCTGGATAAAGCCGAGAACAGCACTTTGGTGGCTTGTTTAAAATCCTCTGTCTGTGTGTATATTCTGTGGAACCGTGATAATTGTCATTTGAAATAAACTTTTGTGTCCAATTGGTTGTGTAGAGTGAATATGGGTCCGTTGAATGTGGTTGTGTCCAAGAAATTAACCAAATTGTGATGACCTACGGATTTACATTTTATACAGCGATTATGCTTGTTAAGATGTACAAAAACATTACAAATTCCTCCTCCTCAAATATAAATAAATAAATAAATAAATCAAGTTTTTAATTGCTTGGATGTCGTCTTGTGTATCAATCTTAGTATAAAGGCTGTCCACATCAATTGTGAATAGAAAAGAGCGGACCTTGTGTGTAAAGTCCGGACCCTGGCATTGGACTCTGTTCTGCGCTGGTGTGTTTGGATTGTTGTTTGACTTACGGATGGGCTGCTGATACCGCCACGGTCGGTAGTTATTCCAGCCATTATTGCGGATGATGTACGGGCGCTGGTTAGATGATGAGCCGGCGGTCACACGCGGGCGTCCTCCGTCATACCAGCCGGTGCGCATCTGGCCGCGCGGCGCTGCTACAAAAGTCTTCGGGGACTGTTGGATAACCACGGCGGGACTGCTGGTCAGCTCTGGTCAATTGTGAATGTTTGTGAAAGACAACATTGTTTATTTTGACCACCGTATGTAGTTACTGTGAAAAATGTAACAAGTGTTCATCTTGTCTCATTTTGTGCTTGTCTCGCTCATATAGCGTCATTTTGCCAGGAAAATCAAAGGAAAGTCAATATTTAAGATTCATTTCTTTTTCTGTGTCAAACTGTCTTAGAATGACAATCCCACTTTAGAAACATCAATTGTGCATGTTTTTGAAGGACAACATGATTTATTTTGACTTGGTTACTGTGAAAAATGCAACACGTCTCATTTTGTGCTCGTCTCGCTCGTACAGTTTGAGATTGACAGTGAAATCAGATGAATGTCACTATTTAAAACTCAGCTGTTGTTATGTGTCAAACTGTCTTCGAATGACAATTCCCCTCCCCACCCTCTGCTCTCCTCCTCGACACTTCCATTAAGGCCGTGTGGATATGCTGTTCCTGATTAATTAACCCAATCTCTCTCAGCTCTTCTTCTCTGGGCCGTGGACCATTTTGGTTTACACTCCAGGGTCAGGGCATGTACTGGATCCCAGTCAGGGGAGACAAATGCTGGAAAACATGCCGGTCAGTATTCTTTTGTTCTACAATATTGTATTTATGACATGCAATCTGTACATGTATTGTCAGGCTTGTTTCTCCCACATATCTTTTGCCACATTATTTACAAATCACCATATGCACACAATTTTGAAAGAAATATTCCCCTGTCTGGCGGTTTTAAACCCCTCTTATTCGCGCAAGTCGTCCAGCAATCCTTGTCGTTCGAAATAATTCCAAATATGGCCCTGGAGTGCCCTCTGCTGGATAAAGCCGAGAACAGCACTTTGGTGGCTTGTTTAAAATCCTCTGTCTGTGTGTATATTCTGTGGAACCGTGATAATTGTCATTTGAAATAAACTTTTGTGTCCAATTGGTTGTGTAGAGTGAATATGGGTCCGTTGAATGTGGTTGTGTCCAAGAAATTAACCAAATTGTGATGACCTACGGATTTACATTTTATACAGCGATTATGCTTGTTAAGATGTACAAAAACATTACAAATTCCTCCTCCTCAAATATAAATAAATAAATAAATAAATCAAGTTTTTAATTGCTTGGATGTCGTCTTGTGTATCAATCTTAGTATAAAGGCTGTCCACATCAATTGTGAATAGAAAAGAGCGGACCTTGTGTGTAAAGTCCGGACCCTGGCATTGGACTCTGTTCTGCGCTGGTGTGTTTGGATTGTTGTTTGACTTACGGATGGGCTGCTGATACCGCCACGGTCGGTAGTTATTCCAGCCATTATTGCGGATGATGTACGGGCGCTGGTTAGATGATGAGCCGGCGGTCACACGCGGGCGTCCTCCGTCATACCAGCCGGTGCGCATCTGGCCGCACGGCGCTGCTACAAAAGTCTTCGGGGACTGTTGGATAACCACGGCTGGACTGCTGGTCAGCTCTGGTCAATTGTGAATGTTTGTGAAAGACAACATTGTTTATTTTGACCACCGTATGTAGTTACTGTGAAAAATGTAACAAGTGTTCATCTTGTCTCATTTTGTGCTTGTCTCGCTCATATAGCGTCATTTTGCCAGGAAAATCAAAGGAAAGTCAATATTTAAGATTCATTTCTTTTTCTGTGTCAAACTGTCTTAGAATGACAATCCCACTTTAGAAACATCAATTGTGCATGTTTTTGAAGGACAACATGATTTATTTTGACTTGGTTACTGTGAAAAATGCAACACGTCTCATTTTGTGCTTGTCTCGCTCGTACAGTTTGAGATTGACAGTGAAATCAGATGAATGTCACTATTTAAAACTCAGCTGTTGTTATGTGTCAAACTTTCTTCGAATGACAATTCCCCTCCCCACCCTCTGCTCTCCTCCTCGACACTTTCATTAAGGCCGTGTGGATATGCTGTTCCTGATTAATTAACCCAATCTCTCTCAGCTCTTCTTCTCTGGGCCGTGGACCATTTTGGTTTACACTCCAGGGTCAGGGCATGTACTGGATCCCAGTCAGGGGAGACAAATGCTGGAAAACATGCCGGTCAGTATTCTTTTGTTCTACAATATTGTATTTATGACATGCAATCTGTACATGTATTGTCAGGCTTGTTTCTCCCACATATCTTTTGCCACATTATTTACAAATCACCATATGCACACAAATTTGAAAGAAATATTCCCCTGTCTGGCGGTTTTAAACCCCTCTTATTCGCGCAAGTCGTCCAGCAATCCTTGTCGTTCGAAATAATTCCAAAAATGGCCCTGGAGTGCCCTCTGCTGGATAAAGCCGAGAACAGCACTTTGGTGGCTTGTTTAAAATCCTCTGTCTGTGTGTATATTCTGTGGAACCGTGATAATTGTCATTTGAAATAAACTTTTGTGTCCAATTGGTTGTGTAGAGTGAATATGGGTCCGTTGAATGTGGTTGTGTCCAAGAAATTAACCAAATTGTGATGACCTACGGATTTACATTTTATACAGCGATTATGCTTGTTAAGATGTACAAAAACATTACAAATTCCTCCTCCTCAAATATAAATAAATAAATAAATAAATCAAGTTTTTAATTGCTTGGATGTCGTCTTGTGTATCAATCTTAGTATAAAGGCTGTCCACATCAATTGTGAATAGAAAAGAGCGGACCTTGTGTGTAAAGTCCGGATCCTGGCATTGGACTCTGTTCTGCGCTGGTGTGTTTGGATTGTTGTTTGACTTACGGATGGGCTGCTGATACCGCCACGGTCGGTAGTTATTCCAGCCATTATTGCGGATGATGTACGGGCGCTGGTTAGATGATGAGCCGGCGGTCACACGCGGGCGTCCTCCGTCATACCAGCCGGTGCGCATCTGGCCGCGCGGCGCTGCTACAAAAGTCTTCGGGGACTGTTGGATAACCACGGCGGGACTGCTGGTCAGCTCTGGTCAATTGTGAATGTTTGTGAAAGACAACATTGTTTATTTTGACCACCGTATGTAGTTACTGTGAAAAATGTAACAAGTGTTCATCTTGTCTCATTTTGTGCTTGTCTCGCTCATATAGCGTCATTTTGCCAGGAAAATCAAAGGAAAGTCAATATTTAAGATTCATTTCTTTTTCTGTGTCAAACTGTCTTAGAATGACAATCCCACTTTAGAAACATCAATTGTGCATGTTTTTGAAGGACAACATGATTTATTTTGACTTGGTTACTGTGAAAAATGCAACACGTCTCATTTTGTGCTCGTCTCGCTCGTACAGTTTGAGATTGACAGTGAAATCAGATGAATGTCACTATTTAAAACTCAGCTGTTGTTATGTGTCAAACTGTCTTCGAATGACAATTCCCCTCCCCACCCTCTGCTCTCCTCCTCGACACTTCCATTAAGGCCGTGTGGATATGCTGTTCCTGATTAATTAACCCAATCTCTCTCAGCTCTTCTTCTCTGGGCCGTGGACCATTTTGGTTTACACTCCAGGGTCAGGGCATGTACTGGATCCCAGTCAGGGGAGACAAATGCTGGAAAACATGCCGGTCAGTATTCTTTTGTTCTACAATATTGTATTTATGACATGCAATCTGTACATGTATTGTCAGGCTTGTTTCTCCCACATATCTTTTGCCACATTATTTACAAATCACCATATGCACACAATTTTGAAAGAAATATTCCCCTGTCTGGCGGTTTTAAACCCCTCTTATTCGCGCAAGTCGTCCAGCAATCCTTGTCGTTCGAAATAATTCCAAATATGGCCCTGGAGTGCCCTCTGCTGGATAAAGCCGAGAACAGCACTTTGGTGGCTTGTTTAAAATCCTCTGTCTGTGTGTATATTCTGTGGAACCGTGATAATTGTCATTTGAAATAAACTTTTGTGTCCAATTGGTTGTGTAGAGTGAATATGGGTCCGTTGAATGTGGTTGTGTCCAAGAAATTAACCAAATTGTGATGACCTACGGATTTACATTTTATACAGCGATTATGCTTGTTAAGATGTACAAAAACATTACAAATTCCTCCTCCTCAAATATAAATAAATAAATAAATAAATCAAGTTTTTAATTGCTTGGATGTCGTCTTGTGTATCAATCTTAGTATAAAGGCTGTCCACATCAATTGTGAATAGAAAAGAGCGGACCTTGTGTGTAAAGTCCGGACCCTGGCATTGGACTCTGTTCTGCGCTGGTGTGTTTGGATTGTTGTTTGACTTACGGATGGGCTGCTGATACCGCCACGGTCGGTAGTTATTCCAGCCATTATTGCGGATGATGTACGGGCGCTGGTTAGATGATGAGCCGGCGGTCACACGCGGGCGTCCTCCGTCATACCAGCCGGTGCGCATCTGGCCGCACGGCGCTGCTACAAAAGTCTTCGGGGACTGTTGGATAACCACGGCTGGACTGCTGGTCAGCTCTGGTCAATTGTGAATGTTTGTGAAAGACAACATTGTTTATTTTGACCACCGTATGTAGTTACTGTGAAAAATGTAACAAGTGTTCATCTTGTCTCATTTTGTGCTTGTCTCGCTCATATAGCGTCATTTTGCCAGGAAAATCAAAGGAAAGTCAATATTTAAGATTCATTTCTTTTTCTGTGTCAAACTGTCTTAGAATGACAATCCCACTTTAGAAACATCAATTGTGCATGTTTTTGAAGGACAACATGATTTATTTTGACTTGGTTACTGTGAAAAATGCAACACGTCTCATTTTGTGCTTGTCTCGCTCGTACAGTTTGAGATTGACAGTGAAATCAGATGAATGTCACTATTTAAAACTCAGCTGTTGTTATGTGTCAAACTTTCTTCGAATGACAATTCCCCTCCCCACCCTCTGCTCTCCTCCTCGACACTTTCATTAAGGCCGTGTGGATATGCTGTTCCTGATTAATTAACCCAATCTCTCTCAGCTCTTCTTCTCTGGGCCGTGGACCATTTTGGTTTACACTCCAGGGTCAGGGCATGTACTGGATCCCAGTCAGGGGAGACAAATGCTGGAAAACATGCCGGTCAGTATTCTTTTGTTCTACAATATTGTATTTATGACATGCAATCTGTACATGTATTGTCAGGCTTGTTTCTCCCACATATCTTTTGCCACATTATTTACAAATCACCATATGCACACAAATTTGAAAGAAATATTCCCCTGTCTGGCGGTTTTAAACCCCTCTTATTCGCGCAAGTCGTCCAGCAATCCTTGTCGTTCGAAATAATTCCAAAAATGGCCCTGGAGTGCCCTCTGCTGGATAAAGCCGAGAACAGCACTTTGGTGGCTTGTTTAAAATCCTCTGTCTGTGTGTATATTCTGTGGAACCGTGATAATTGTCATTTGAAATAAACTTTTGTGTCCAATTGGTTGTGTAGAGTGAATATGGGTCCGTTGAATGTGGTTGTGTCCAAGAAATTAACCAAATTGTGATGACCTACGGATTTACATTTTATACAGCGATTATGCTTGTTAAGATGTACAAAAACATTACAAATTCCTCCTCCTCAAATATAAATAAATAAATAAATAAATCAAGTTTTTAATTGCTTGGATGTCGTCTTGTGTATCAATCTTAGTATAAAGGCTGTCCACATCAATTGTGAATAGAAAAGAGCGGACCTTGTGTGTAAAGTCCGGATCCTGGCATTGGACTCTGTTCTGCGCTGGTGTGTTTGGATTGTTGTTTGACTTACGGATGGGCTGCTGATACCGCCACGGTCGGTAGTTATTCCAGCCATTATTGCGGATGATGTACGGGCACTGGTTAGATGATGAGCCGGCGGTCACACGCGGGCGTCCTCCGTCATACCAGCCGGTGCGCATCTGGCCGCGCGGCGCTGCTACAAAAGTCTTCGGGGACTGTTGGATAACCACGGCGGGACTGCTGGTCAGCTCTGGTCAATTGTGAATGTTTGTGAAAGACAACATTGTTTATTTTGACCACCGTATGTAGTTACTGTGAAAAATGTAACAAGTGTTCATCTTGTCTCATTTTGTGCTTGTCTCGCTCATATAGCGTCATTTTGCCAGGAAAATCAAAGGAAAGTCAATATTTAAGATTCATTTCTTTTTCTGTGTCAAACTGTCTTAGAATGACAATCCCACTTTAGAAACATCAATTGTGCATGTTTTTGAAGGACAACATGATTTATTTTGACTTGGTGTTGAGTTACTGTGAAAAATGCAACACGTCTCATTTTGTGCTTGTCTCGCTCGTACAGTTTGAGATTGACAGTGAAATCAGATGAATGTCACTATTTAAAACTCAGCTGTTGTTATGTGTCAAACTGTCTTGGAATGACAATTCCCCTCCCCAGGGCCGTGGACCATTTTGGTTTACACTCCAGGGTCAGGGCATGTACTGGATCCCAGTCAGGGGAGACAAATGCTGGAAAACATGCCGGTCAGTATTCTTTTGTTCTACAATATTGTATTTATGACATGCAATCTGTACATGTATTGTCAGGCTTGTTTCTCCCACATATCTTTTGCCACATTATTTACAAATCACCATATACACACATTTTTGAAAGAAATATTCCCCTGTCTGGCGGTTTTAAACCCCTCTTATTCGCGCAAGTCGTCCAGCAATCCTTGTCGTTCGAAATAATTCCAAAAATGGCCCTGGAGTGCCCTCTGCTGGATAAAGCCGAGAACAGCACTTTGGTGGCTTGTTTAAAATCCTCTGTCTGTGTGTATATTCTGTGGAACCGTGATAATTGTCATTTGAAATAAACTTTTGTGTCCAATTGGTTGTGTAGAGTGAATATGGGTCCGTTGAATGTGGTTGTGTCCAAGAAATTAACCAAATTGTGATGACCTACGGATTTACATTTTATACAGCGATTATGCTTGTTAAGATGTACAAAAACATTACAAATTCCTCCTCCTCAAATATAAATAAATAAATAAATAAATCAAGTTTTTAATTGCTTGGATGTCGTCTTGTGTATCAATCTTAGTATAAAGGCTGTCCACATCAATTGTGAATAGAAAAGAGCGGACCTTGTGTGTAAAGTCCGGATCCTGGCATTGGACTCTGTTCTGCGCTGGTGTGTTTGGATTGTTGTTTGACTTACGGATGGGCTGCTGATACCGCCACGGTCGGTAGTTATTCCAGCCATTATTGCGGATGATGTACGGGCGCTGGTTAGATGATGAGCCGGCGGTCACACGCGGGCGTCCTCCGTCATACCAGCCGGTGCGCATCTGGCCGCGCGGCGCTGCTACAAAAGTCTTCGGGGACTGTTGGATAACCACGGCGGGACTGCTGGTCAGCTCTGGTCAATTGTGAATGTTTGTGAAAGACAACATTGTTTATTTTGACCACCGTATGTAGTTACTGTGAAAAATGTAACAAGTGTTCATCTTGTCTCATTTTGTGCTTGTCTCGCTCATATAGCGTCATTTTGCCAGGAAAATCAAAGGAAAGTCAATATTTAAGATTCATTTCTTTTTCTGTGTCAAACTGTCTTAGAATGACAATCCCACTTTAGAAACATCAATTGTGCATGTTTTTGAAGGACAACATGATTTATTTTGACTTGGTGTTGAGTTACTGTGAAAAATGCAACACGTCTCATTTTGTGCTTGTCTCGCTCGTACAGTTTGAGATTGACAGTGAAATCAGATGAATGTCACTATTTAAAACTCAGCTGTTGTTATGTGTCAAACTGTCTTGGAATGACAATTCCCCTCCCCAGGGCCGTGGACCATTTTGGTTTACACTCCAGGGTCAGGGCATGTACTGGATCCCAGTCAGGGGAGACAAATGCTGGAAAACATGCCGGTCAGTATTCTTTTGTTCTACAATATTGTATTTATGACATGCAATCTGTACATGTATTGTCAGGCTTGTTTCTCCCACATATCTTTTGCCACATTATTTACAAATCACCATATACACACATTTTTGAAAGAAATATTCCCCTGTCTGGCGGTTTTAAACCCCTCTTATTCGCGCAAGTCGTCCAGCAATCCTTGTCGTTCGAAATAATTCCAAAAATGGCCCTGGAGTGCCCTCTGCTGGATAAAGCCGAGAACAGCACTTTGGTGGCTTGTTTAAAATCCTCTGTCTGTGTGTATATTCTGTGGAACCGTGATAATTGTCATTTGAAATAAACTTTTGTGTCCAATTGGTTGTGTAGAGTGAATATGGGTCCGTTGAATGTGGTTGTGTCCAAGAAATTAACCAAATTGTGATGACCTACGGATTTACATTTTATACAGCGATTATGCTTGTTAAGATGTACAAAAACATTACAAATTCCTCCTCCTCAAATATAAATAAATAAATAAATAAATCAAGTTTTGAATTGCTTGGATGTCGTCTTGTGTATCAATCTTAGTATAAAGGCTGTCCACATCAATTGTGAATAGAAAAGAGCGGACCTTGTGTGTAAAGTCCGGACCCTGGCATTGGACTCTGTTCTGCGCTGGTGTGTTTGGATTGTTGTTTGACTTACGGATGGGCTGCTGATACCGCCACGGTCGGTAGTTATTCCAGCCATTATTGCGGATGATGTACGGGCGCTGGTTAGATGATGAGCCGGCGGTCACACGCGGGCGTCCTCCGTCATACCAGCCGGTGCGCATCTGGCCGCGCGGCGCTGCTACAAAAGTCTTCGGGGACTGTTGGATAACCACGGCGGGACTGCTGGTCAGCTCTGGTCAATTGTGAATGTTTGTGAAAGACAACATTGTTTATTTTGACCACCGTATGTAGTTACTGTGAAAAATGTAACAAGTGTTCATCTTGTCTCATTTTGTGCTTGTCTCGCTCATATAGCGTCATTTTGCCAGGAAAATCAAAGGAAAGTCAATATTTAAGATTCATTTCTTTTTCTGTGTCAAACTGTCTTAGAATGACAATCCCACTTTAGAAACATCAATTGTGCATGTTTTTGAAGGACAACATGATTTATTTTGACTTGGTTACTGTGAAAAATGCAACACGTCTCATTTTGTGCTCGTCTCGCTCGTACAGTTTGAGATTGACAGTGAAATCAGATGAATGTCACTATTTAAAACTCAGCTGTTGTTATGTGTCAAACTGTCTTCGAATGACAATTCCCCTCCCCACCCTCTGCTCTCCTCCTCGACACTTCCATTAAGGCCGTGTGGATATGCTGTTCCTGATTAATTAACCCAATCTCTCTCAGCTCTTCTTCTCTGGGCCGTGGACCATTTTGGTTTACACTCCAGGGTCAGGGCATGTACTGGATCCCAGTCAGGGGAGACAAATGCTGGAAAACATGCCGGTCAGTATTCTTTTGTTCTACAATATTGTATTTATGACATGCAATCTGTACATGTATTGTCAGGCTTGTTTCTCCCACATATCTTTTGCCACATTATTTACAAATCACCATATGCACACAATTTTGAAAGAAATATTCCCCTGTCTGGCGGTTTTAAACCCCTCTTATTCGCGCAAGTCGTCCAGCAATCCTTGTCGTTCGAAATAATTCCAAATATGGCCCTGGAGTGCCCTCTGCTGGATAAAGCCGAGAACAGCACTTTGGTGGCTTGTTTAAAATCCTCTGTCTGTGTGTATATTCTGTGGAACCGTGATAATTGTCATTTGAAATAAACTTTTGTGTCCAATTGGTTGTGTAGAGTGAATATGGGTCCGTTGAATGTGGTTGTGTCCAAGAAATTAACCAAATTGTGATGACCTACGGATTTACATTTTATACAGCGATTATGCTTGTTAAGATGTACAAAAACATTACAAATTCCTCCTCCTCAAATATAAATAAATAAATAAATAAATCAAGTTTTTAATTGCTTGGATGTCGTCTTGTGTATCAATCTTAGTATAAAGGCTGTCCACATCAATTGTGAATAGAAAAGAGCGGACCTTGTGTGTAAAGTCCGGACCCTGGCATTGGACTCTGTTCTGCGCTGGTGTGTTTGGATTGTTGTTTGACTTACGGATGGGCTGCTGATACCGCCACGGTCGGTAGTTATTCCAGCCATTATTGCGGATGATGTACGGGCGCTGGTTAGATGATGAGCCGGCGGTCACACGCGGGCCTCCTCCGTCATACCAGCCGGTGCGCATCTGGCCGCGCGGCGCTGCTACAAAAGTCTTCGGGGACTGTTGGATAACCACGGCGGGACTGCTGGTCAGCTCTGGTCAATTGTGAATGTTTGTGAAAGACAACATTGTTTATTTTGACCACCGTATGTAGTTACAGTGAAAAATGTAACAAGTGTTCATCTTGTCTCATTTTGTGCTTGTCTCGCTCATATAGCGTCATTTTGCCAGGAAAATCAAAGGAAAGTCAATATTTAAGATTCATTTCTTTTTCTGTGTCAAACTGTCTTAGAATGACAATCCCACTTTAGAAACATCAATTGTGCATGTTTTTGAAGGACAACGTGATTTATTTTGACTTGGTTACTGTGAAAAATGCAACACGTCTCATTTTGTGCTTGTCTCGCTCGTACAGTTTGAGATTGACAGTGAAATCAGATGAATGTCACTATTTAAAACTCAGCTGTTGTTATGTGTCAAACTGTCTTGGAATGACAATTCCCCTCCCCAGGGCCGTGGACCATTTTGGTTTACACTCCAGGGTCAGGGCATGTACTGGATCCCAGTCAGGGGAGACAAATGCTGGAAAACATGCCGGTCAGTATTCTTTTGTTCTACAATATTGTATTTATGACATGCAATCTGTACATGTATTGTCAGGCTTGTTTCTCCCACATATCTTTTGCCACATTATTTACAAATCACCATATACACACATTTTTGAAAGAAATATTCCCCTGTCTGGCGGTTTTAAACCCCTCTTATTCGCGCAAGTCGTCCAGCAATCCTTGTCGTTCGAAATAATTCCAAAAATGGCCCTGGAGTGCCCTCTGCTGGATAAAGCCGAGAACAGCACTTTGGTGGCTTGTTTAAAATCCTCTGTCTGTGTGTATATTCTGTGGAACCGTGATAATTGTCATTTGAAATAAACTTTTGTGTCCAATTGGTTGTGTAGAGTGAATATGGGTCCGTTGAATGTGGTTGTGTCCAAGAAATTAACCAAATTGTGATGACCTACGGATTTACATTTTATACAGCGATTATGCTTGTTAAGATGTACAAAAACATTACAAATTCCTCCTCCTCAAATATAAATAAATAAATAAATAAATCAAGTTTTGAATTGCTTGGATGTCGTCTTGTGTATCAATCTTAGTATAAAGGCTGTCCACATCAATTGTGAATAGAAAAGAGCGGACCTTGTGTGTAAAGTCCGGACCCTGGCATTGGACTCTGTTCTGCGCTGGTGTGTTTGGATTGTTGTTTGACTTACGGATGGGCTGCTGATACCGCCACGGTCGGTAGTTATTCCAGCCATTATTGCGGATGATGTACGGGCGCTGGTTAGATGATGAGCCGGCGGTCACACGCGGGCGTCCTCCGTCATACCAGCCGGTGCGCATCTGGCCGCGCGGCGCTGCTACAAAAGTCTTCGGGGACTGTTGGATAACCACGGCGGGACTGCTGGTCAGCTCTGGTCAATTGTGAATGTTTGTGAAAGACAACATTGTTTATTTTGACCACCGTATGTAGTTACTGTGAAAAATGTAACAAGTGTTCATCTTGTCTCATTTTGTGCTTGTCTCGCTCATATAGCGTCATTTTGCCAGGAAAATCAAAGGAAAGTCAATATTTAAGATTCATTTCTTTTTCTGTGTCAAACTGTCTTAGAATGACAATCCCACTTTAGAAACATCAATTGTGCATGTTTTTGAAGGACAACATGATTTATTTTGACTTGGTTACTGTGAAAAATGCAACACGTCTCATTTTGTGCTCGTCTCGCTCGTACAGTTTGAGATTGACAGTGAAATCAGATGAATGTCACTATTTAAAACTCAGCTGTTGTTATGTGTCAAACTGTCTTCGAATGACAATTCCCCTCCCCACCCTCTGCTCTCCTCCTCGACACTTCCATTAAGGCCGTGTGGATATGCTGTTCCTGATTAATTAACCCAATCTCTCTCAGCTCTTCTTCTCTGGGCCGTGGACCATTTTGGTTTACACTCCAGGGTCAGGGCATGTACTGGATCCCAGTCAGGGGAGACAAATGCTGGAAAACATGCCGGTCAGTATTCTTTTGTTCTACAATATTGTATTTATGACATGCAATCTGTACATGTATTGTCAGGCTTGTTTCTCCCACATATCTTTTGCCACATTATTTACAAATCACCATATGCACACAATTTTGAAAGAAATATTCCCCTGTCTGGCGGTTTTAAACCCCTCTTATTCGCGCAAGTCGTCCAGCAATCCTTGTCGTTCGAAATAATTCCAAATATGGCCCTGGAGTGCCCTCTGCTGGATAAAGCCGAGAACAGCACTTTGGTGGCTTGTTTAAAATCCTCTGTCTGTGTGTATATTCTGTGGAACCGTGATAATTGTCATTTGAAATAAACTTTTGTGTCCAATTGGTTGTGTAGAGTGAATATGGGTCCGTTGAATGTGGTTGTGTCCAAGAAATTAACCAAATTGTGATGACCTACGGATTTACATTTTATACAGCGATTATGCTTGTTAAGATGTACAAAAACATTACAAATTCCTCCTCCTCAAATATAAATAAATAAATAAATAAATCAAGTTTTTAATTGCTTGGATGTCGTCTTGTGTATCAATCTTAGTATAAAGGCTGTCCACATCAATTGTGAATAGAAAAGAGCGGACCTTGTGTGTAAAGTCCGGACCCTGGCATTGGACTCTGTTCTGCGCTGGTGTGTTTGGATTGTTGTTTGACTTACGGATGGGCTGCTGATACCGCCACGGTCGGTAGTTATTCCAGCCATTATTGCGGATGATGTACGGGCGCTGGTTAGATGATGAGCCGGCGGTCACACGCGGGCCTCCTCCGTCATACCAGCCGGTGCGCATCTGGCCGCGCGGCGCTGCTACAAAAGTCTTCGGGGACTGTTGGATAACCACGGCGGGACTGCTGGTCAGCTCTGGTCAATTGTGAATGTTTGTGAAAGACAACATTGTTTATTTTGACCACCGTATGTAGTTACAGTGAAAAATGTAACAAGTGTTCATCTTGTCTCATTTTGTGCTTGTCTCGCTCATATAGCGTCATTTTGCCAGGAAAATCAAAGGAAAGTCAATATTTAAGATTCATTTCTTTTTCTGTGTCAAACTGTCTTAGAATGACAATCCCACTTTAGAAACATCAATTGTGCATGTTTTTGAAGGACAACGTGATTTATTTTGACTTGGTTACTGTGAAAAATGCAACACGTCTCATTTTGTGCTTGTCTCGCTCGTACAGTTTGAGATTGACAGTGAAATCAGATGAATGTCACTATTTAAAACTCAGCTGTTGTTATGTGTCAAACTGTCTTGGAATGACAATTCCCCTCCCCAGGGCCGTGGACCATTTTGGTTTACACTCCAGGGTCAGGGCATGTACTGGATCCCAGTCAGGGGAGACAAATGCTGGAAAACATGCCGGTCAGTATTCTTTTGTTCTACAATATTGTATTTATGACATGCAATCTGTACATGTATTGTCAGGCTTGTTTCTCCCACATATCTTTTGCCACATTATTTACAAATCACCATATGCACACAATTTTGAAAGAAATATTCCCCTGTCTGGCGGTTTTAAACCCCTCTT
This sequence comes from Chaetodon auriga, assembly GCF_051107435.1. Taxonomy (NCBI): domain Eukaryota; kingdom Metazoa; phylum Chordata; class Actinopteri; order Chaetodontiformes; family Chaetodontidae; genus Chaetodon; species Chaetodon auriga. The sequence goes on along the minus strand of NW_027481986.1, from coordinate 20,036 downwards.
ATTCGCGCAAGTCGTCCAGCAATCCTTGTCGTTCGAAATAATTCCAAATATGGCCCTGGAGTGCCCTCTGCTGGATAAAGCCGAGAACAGCACTTTGGTGGCTTGTTTAAAATCCTCTGTCTGTGTGTATATTCTGTGGAACCGTGATAATTGTCATTTGAAATAAACTTTTGTGTCCAATTGGTTGTGTAGAGTGAATATGGGTCCGTTGAATGTGGTTGTGTCCAAGAAATTAACCAAATTGTGATGACCTACGGATTTACATTTTATACAGCGATTATGCTTGTTAAGATGTACAAAAACATTACAAATTCCTCCTCCTCAAATATAAATAAATAAATAAATAAATCAAGTTTTTAATTGCTTGGATGTCGTCTTGTGTATCAATCTTAGTATAAAGGCTGTCCACATCAATTGTGAATAGAAAAGAGCGGACCTTGTGTGTAAAGTCCGGACCCTGGCATTGGACTCTGTTCTGCGCTGGTGTGTTTGGATTGTTGTTTGACTTACGGATGGGCTGCTGATACCGCCACGGTCGGTAGTTATTCCAGCCATTATTGCGGATGATGTACGGGCGCTGGTTAGATGATGAGCCGGCGGTCACACGCGGGCGTCCTCCGTCATACCAGCCGGTGCGCATCTGGCCGCGCGGCGCTGCTACAAAAGTCTTCGGGGACTGTTGGATAACCACGGCGGGACTGCTGGTCAGCTCTGGTCAATTGTGAATGTTTGTGAAAGACAACATTGTTTATTTTGACCACCGTATGTAGTTACTGTGAAAAATGTAACAAGTGTTCATCTTGTCTCATTTTGTGCTTGTCTCGCTCATATAGCGTCATTTTGCCAGGAAAATCAAAGGAAAGTCAATATTTAAGATTCATTTCTTTTTCTGTGTCAAACTGTCTTAGAATGACAATCCCACTTTAGAAACATCAATTGTGCATGTTTTTGAAGGACAACATGATTTATTTTGACTTGGTTACTGTGAAAAATGCAACACGTCTCATTTTGTGCTCGTCTCGCTCGTACAGTTTGAGATTGACAGTGAAATCAGATGAATGTCACTATTTAAAACTCAGCTGTTGTTATGTGTCAAACTGTCTTCGAATGACAATTCCCCTCCCCACCCTCTGCTCTCCTCCTCGACACTTCCATTAAGGCCGTGTGGATATGCTGTTCCTGATTAATTAACCCAATCTCTCTCAGCTCTTCTTCTCTGGGCCGTGGACCATTTTGGTTTACACTCCAGGGTCAGGGCATGTACTGGATCCCAGTCAGGGGAGACAAATGCTGGAAAACATGCCGGTCAGTATTCTTTTGTTCTACAATATTGTATTTATGACATGCAATCTGTACATGTATTGTCAGGCTTGTTTCTCCCACATATCTTTTGCCACATTATTTACAAATCACCATATGCACACAATTTTGAAAGAAATATTCCCCTGTCTGGCGGTTTTAAACCCCTCTTATTCGCGCAAGTCGTCCAGCAATCCTTGTCGTTCGAAATAATTCCAAATATGGCCCTGGAGTGCCCTCTGCTGGATAAAGCCGAGAACAGCACTTTGGTGGCTTGTTTAAAATCCTCTGTCTGTGTGTATATTCTGTGGAACCGTGATAATTGTCATTTGAAATAAACTTTTGTGTCCAATTGGTTGTGTAGAGTGAATATGGGTCCGTTGAATGTGGTTGTGTCCAAGAAATTAACCAAATTGTGATGACCTACGGATTTACATTTTATACAGCGATTATGCTTGTTAAGATGTACAAAAACATTACAAATTCCTCCTCCTCAAATATAAATAAATAAATAAATAAATCAAGTTTTTAATTGCTTGGATGTCGTCTTGTGTATCAATCTTAGTATAAAGGCTGTCCACATCAATTGTGAATAGAAAAGAGCGGACCTTGTGTGTAAAGTCCGGACCCTGGCATTGGACTCTGTTCTGCGCTGGTGTGTTTGGATTGTTGTTTGACTTACGGATGGGCTGCTGATACCGCCACGGTCGGTAGTTATTCCAGCCATTATTGCGGATGATGTACGGGCGCTGGTTAGATGATGAGCCGGCGGTCACACGCGGGCCTCCTCCGTCATACCAGCCGGTGCGCATCTGGCCGCGCGGCGCTGCTACAAAAGTCTTCGGGGACTGTTGGATAACCACGGCGGGACTGCTGGTCAGCTCTGGTCAATTGTGAATGTTTGTGAAAGACAACATTGTTTATTTTGACCACCGTATGTAGTTACAGTGAAAAATGTAACAAGTGTTCATCTTGTCTCATTTTGTGCTTGTCTCGCTCATATAGCGTCATTTTGCCAGGAAAATCAAAGGAAAGTCAATATTTAAGATTCATTTCTTTTTCTGTGTCAAACTGTCTTAGAATGACAATCCCACTTTAGAAACATCAATTGTGCATGTTTTTGAAGGACAACGTGATTTATTTTGACTTGGTTACTGTGAAAAATGCAACACGTCTCATTTTGTGCTTGTCTCGCTCGTACAGTTTGAGATTGACAGTGAAATCAGATGAATGTCACTATTTAAAACTCAGCTGTTGTTATGTGTCAAACTGTCTTGGAATGACAATTCCCCTCCCCAGGGCCGTGGACCATTTTGGTTTACACTCCAGGGTCAGGGCATGTACTGGATCCCAGTCAGGGGAGACAAATGCTGGAAAACATGCCGGTCAGTATTCTTTTGTTCTACAATATTGTATTTATGACATGCAATCTGTACATGTATTGTCAGGCTTGTTTCTCCCACATATCTTTTGCCACATTATTTACAAATCACCATATGCACACAATTTTGAAAGAAATATTCCCCTGTCTGGCGGTTTTAAACCCCTCTTATTCGCGCAAGTCGTCCAGCAATCCTTGTCGTTCGAAATAATTCCAAATATGGCCCTGGAGTGCCCTCTGCTGGATAAAGCCGAGAACAGCACTTTGGTGGCTTGTTTAAAATCCTCTGTCTGTGTGTATATTCTGTGGAACCGTGATAATTGTCATTTGAAATAAACTTTTGTGTCCAATTGGTTGTGTAGAGTGAATATGGGTCCGTTGAATGTGGTTGTGTCCAAGAAATTAACCAAATTGTGATGACCTACGGATTTACATTTTATACAGCGATTATGCTTGTTAAGATGTACAAAAACATTACAAATTCCTCCTCCTCAAATATAAATAAATAAATAAATAAATCAAGTTTTTAATTGCTTGGATGTCGTCTTGTGTATCAATCTTAGTATAAAGGCTGTCCACATCAATTGTGAATAGAAAAGAGCGGACCTTGTGTGTAAAGTCCGGACCCTGGCATTGGACTCTGTTCTGCGCTGGTGTGTTTGGATTGTTGTTTGACTTACGGATGGGCTGCTGATACCGCCACGGTCGGTAGTTATTCCAGCCATTATTGCGGATGATGTACGGGCGCTGGTTAGATGATGAGCCGGCGGTCACACGCGGGCGTCCTCCGTCATACCAGCCGGTGCGCATCTGGCCGCGCGGCGCTGCTACAAAAGTCTTCGGGGACTGTTGGATAACCACGGCGGGACTGCTGGTCAGCTCTGGTCAATTGTGAATGTTTGTGAAAGACAACATTGTTTATTTTGACCACCGTATGTAGTTACTGTGAAAAATGTAACAAGTGTTCATCTTGTCTCATTTTGTGCTTGTCTCGCTCATATAGCGTCATTTTGCCAGGAAAATCAAAGGAAAGTCAATATTTAAGATTCATTTCTTTTTCTGTGTCAAACTGTCTTAGAATGACAATCCCACTTTAGAAACATCAATTGTGCATGTTTTTGAAGGACAACATGATTTATTTTGACTTGGTGTTGAGTTACTGTGAAAAATGCAACACGTCTCATTTTGTGCTTGTCTCGCTCGTACAGTTTGAGATTGACAGTGAAATCAGATGAATGTCACTATTTAAAACTCAGCTGTTGTTATGTGTCAAACTGTCTTCGAATGACAATTCCCCTCCCCAGGGCCGTGGACCATTTTGGTTTACACTCCAGGGTCAGGGCATGTACTGGATCCCAGTCAGGGGAGACAAATGCTGGAAAACATGCCGGTCAGTATTCTTTTGTTCTACAATATTGTATTTATGACATGCAATCTGTACATGTATTGTCAGGTTTGTTTCTCCCACATATCTTTTGCCACATTATTTACAAATCACCATATACACACATTTTTGAAAGAAATATTCCCCTGTCTGGCGGTTTTAAACCCCTCTTATTCGCGCAAGTCGTCCAGCAATCCTTGTCGTTCGAAATAATTCCAAAAATGGCCCTGGAGTGCCCTCTGCTGGATAAAGCCGAGAACAGCACTTTGGTGGCTTGTTTAAAATCCTCTGTCTGTGTGTATATTCTGTGGAACCGTGATAATTGTCATTTGAAATAAACTTTTGTGTCCAATTGGTTGTGTAGAGTGAATATGGGTCCGTTGAATGTGGTTGTGTCCAAGAAATTAACCAAATTGTGATGACCTACGGATTTACATTTTATACAGCGATTATGCTTGTTAAGATGTACAAAAACATTACAAATTCCTCCTCCTCAAATATAAATAAATAAATAAATAAATCAAGTTTTTAATTGCTTGGATGTCGTCTTGTGTATCAATCTTAGTATAAAGGCTGTCCACATCAATTGTGAATAGAAAAGAGCGGACCTTGTGTGTAAAGTCCGGACCCTGGCATTGGACTCTGTTCTGCGCTGGTGTGTTTGGATTGTTGTTTGACTTACGGATGGGCTGCTGATACCGCCACGGTCGGTAGTTATTCCAGCCATTATTGCGGATGATGTACGGGCGCTGGTTAGATGATGAGCCGGCGGTCACACGCGGGCGTCCTCCGTCATACCAGCCGGTGCGCATCTGGCCGCGCGGCGCTGCTACAAAAGTCTTCGGGGACTGTTGGATAACCACGGCGGGACTGCTGGTCAGCTCTGGTCAATTGTGAATGTTTGTGAAAGACAACATTGTTTATTTTGACCACCGTATGTAGTTACAGTGAAAAATGTAACAAGTGTTCATCTTGTCTCATTTTGTGCTTGTCTCGCTCATATAGCGTCATTTTGCCAGGAAAATCAAAGGAAAGTCAATATTTAAGATTCATTTCTTTTTCTGTGTCAAACTGTCTTAGAATGACAATCCCACTTTAGAAACATCAATTGTGCATGTTTTTGAAGGACAACGTGATTTATTTTGACTTGGTTACTGTGAAAAATGCAACACGTCTCATTTTGTGCTTGTCTCGCTCGTACAGTTTGAGATTGACAGTGAAATCAGATGAATGTCACTATTTAAAACTCAGCTGTTGTTATGTGTCAAACTGTCTTGGAATGACAATTCCCCTCCCCAGGGCCGTGGACCATTTTGGTTTACACTCCAGGGTCAGGGCATGTACTGGATCCCAGTCAGGGGAGACAAATGCTGGAAAACATGCCGGTCAGTATTCTTTTGTTCTACAATATTGTATTTATGACATGCAATCTGTACATGTATTGTCAGGCTTGTTTCTCCCACATATCTTTTGCCACATTATTTACAAATCACCATATATACACATTTTTGAAAGAAATATTCCCCTGTCTGGCGGTTTTAAACCCCTCTTATTCGCGCAAGTCGTCTAGCAATCCTTGTCGTTCGAAATAATTCCAAAAATGGCCCTGGAGTGCCCTCTGCTGGATAAAGCCGAGAACAGCACTTTGGTGGCTTGTTTAAAATCCTCTGTCTGTGTGTATATTCTGTGGAACCGTGATAATTGTCATTTGAAATAAACTTTTGTGTCCAATTGGTTGTGTAGAGTGAATATGGGTCCGTTGAATGTGGTTGTGTCCAAGAAATTAACCAAATTGTGATGACCTACGGATTTACATTTTATACAGCGATTATGCTTGTTAAGATGTACAAAAACATTACAAATTCCTCCTCCTCAAATATAAATAAATAAATAAATAAATCAAGTTTTTAATTGCTTGGATGTCGTCTTGTGTATCAATCTTAGTATAAAGGCTGTCCACATCAATTGTGAATAGAAAAGAGCGGACCTTGTGTGTAAAGTCCGGACCCTGGCATTGGACTCTGTTCTGCGCTGGTGTGTTTGGATTGTTGTTTGACTTACGGATGGGCTGCTGATACCGCCACGGTCGGTAGTTATTCCAGCCATTATTGCGGATGATGTACGGGCGCTGGTTAGATGATGAGCCGGCGGTCACACGCGGGCGTCCTCCGTCATACCAGCCGGTGCGCATCTGGCCGCGCGGCGCTGCTACAAAAGTCTTCGGGGACTGTTGGATAACCACGGCGGGACTGCTGGTCAGCTCTGGTCAATTGTGAATGTTTGTGAAAGACAACATTGTTTATTTTGACCACCATATGTAGTTACTGTGAAAAATGTAACAAGTGTTCATCTTGTCTCATTTTGTGCTTGTCTCGCTCATATAGCGTCATTTTGCCAGGAAAATCAAAGGAAAGTCAATATTTAAGATTCATTTCTTTTTCTGTGTCAAACTGTCTTAGAATGACAATCCCACTTTAGAAACATCAATTGTGCATGTTTTTGAAGGACAACATGATTTATTTTGACTTGGTGTTGAGTTACTGTGAAAAATGCAACACGTCTCATTTTGTGCTTGTCTCGCTCGTACAGTTTGAGATTGACAGTGAAATCAGATGAATGTCACTATTTAAAACTCAGCTGTTGTTATGTGTCAAACTGTCTTGGAATGACAATTCCCCTCCCCAGGGCCGTGGACCATTTTGGTTTACACTCCAGGGTCAGGGCATGTACTGGATCCCAGTCAGGGGAGACAAATGCTGGAAAACATGCCGGTCAGTATTCTTTTGTTCTACAATATTGTATTTATGACATGCAATCTGTACATGTATTGTCAGGCTTGTTTCTCCCACATATCTTTTGCCACATTATTTACAAATCACCATATACACACATTTTTGAAAGAAATATTCCCCTGTCTGGCGGTTTTAAACCCCTCTTATTCGCGCAAGTCGTCCAGCAATCCTTGTCGTTCGAAATAATTCCAAAAATGGCCCTGGAGTGCCCTCTGCTGGATAAAGCCGAGAACAGCACTTTGGTGGCTTGTTTAAAATCCTCTGTCTGTGTGTATATTCTGTGGAACCGTGATAATTGTCATTTGAAATAAACTTTTGTGTCCAATTGGTTGTGTAGAGTGAATATGGGTCCGTTGAATGTGGTTGTGTCCAAGAAATTAACCAAATTGTGATGACCTACGGATTTACATTTTATACAGCGATTATGCTTGTTAAGATGTACAAAAACATTACAAATTCCTCCTCCTCAAATATAAATAAATAAATAAATAAATCAAGTTTTTAATTGCTTGGATGTCGTCTTGTGTATCAATCTTAGTATAAAGGCTGTCCACATCAATTGTGAATAGAAAAGAGCGGACCTTGTGTGTAAAGTCCGGACCCTGGCATTGGACTCTGTTCTGCGCTGGTGTGTTTGGATTGTTGTTTGACTTACGGATGGGCTGCTGATACCGCCACGGTCGGTAGTTATTCCAGCCATTATTGCGGATGATGTACGGGCGCTGGTTAGATGATGAGCCGGCGGTCACACGCGGGCGTCCTCCGTCATACCAGCCGGTGCGCATCTGGCCGCGCGGCGCTGCTACAAAAGTCTTCGGGGACTGTTGGATAACCACGGCGGGACTGCTGGTCAGCTCTGGTCAATTGTGAATGTTTGTGAAAGACAACATTGTTTATTTTGACCACCGTATGTAGTTACTGTGAAAAATGTAACAAGTGTTCATCTTGTCTCATTTTGTGCTTGTCTCGCTCATATAGCGTCATTTTGCCAGGAAAATCAAAGGAAAGTCAATATTTAAGATTCATTTCTTTTTCTGTGTCAAACTGTCTTAGAATGACAATCCCACTTTAGAAACATCAATTGTGCATGTTTTTGAAGGACAACATGATTTATTTTGACTTGGTTACTGTGAAAAATGCAACACGTCTCATTTTGTGCTCGTCTCGCTCGTACAGTTTGAGATTGACAGTGAAATCAGATGAATGTCACTATTTAAAACTCAGCTGTTGTTATGTGTCAAACTGTCTTCGAATGACAATTCCCCTCCCCACCCTCTGCTCTCCTCCTCGACACTTCCATTAAGGCCGTGTGGATATGCTGTTCCTGATTAATTAACCCAATCTCTCTCAGCTCTTCTTCTCTGGGCCGTGGACCATTTTGGTTTACACTCCAGGGTCAGGGCATGTACTGGATCCCAGTCAGGGGAGACAAATGCTGGAAAACATGCCGGTCAGTATTCTTTTGTTCTACAATATTGTATTTATGACATGCAATCTGTACATGTATTGTCAGGCTTGTTTCTCCCACATATCTTTTGCCACATTATTTACAAATCACCATATGCACACAATTTTGAAAGAAATATTCCCCTGTCTGGCGGTTTTAAACCCCTCTTATTCGCGCAAGTCGTCCAGCAATCCTTGTCGTTCGAAATAATTCCAAATATGGCCCTGGAGTGCCCTCTGCTGGATAAAGCCGAGAACAGCACTTTGGTGGCTTGTTTAAAATCCTCTGTCTGTGTGTATATTCTGTGGAACCGTGATAATTGTCATTTGAAATAAACTTTTGTGTCCAATTGGTTGTGTAGAGTGAATATGGGTCCGTTGAATGTGGTTGTGTCCAAGAAATTAACCAAATTGTGATGACCTACGGATTTACATTTTATACAGCGATTATGCTTGTTAAGATGTACAAAAACATTACAAATTCCTCCTCCTCAAATATAAATAAATAAATAAATAAATCAAGTTTTTAATTGCTTGGATGTCGTCTTGTGTATCAATCTTAGTATAAAGGCTGTCCACATCAATTGTGAATAGAAAAGAGCGGACCTTGTGTGTAAAGTCCGGACCCTGGCATTGGACTCTGTTCTGCGCTGGTGTGTTTGGATTGTTGTTTGACTTACGGATGGGCTGCTGATACCGCCACGGTCGGTAGTTATTCCAGCCATTATTGCGGATGATGTACGGGCGCTGGTTAGATGATGAGCCGGCGGTCACACGCGGGCGTCCTCCGTCATACCAGCCGGTGCGCATCTGGCCGCACGGCGCTGCTACAAAAGTCTTCGGGGACTGTTGGATAACCACGGCTGGACTGCTGGTCAGCTCTGGTCAATTGTGAATGTTTGTGAAAGACAACATTGTTTATTTTGACCACCGTATGTAGTTACTGTGAAAAATGTAACAAGTGTTCATCTTGTCTCATTTTGTGCTTGTCTCGCTCATATAGCGTCATTTTGCCAGGAAAATCAAAGGAAAGTCAATATTTAAGATTCATTTCTTTTTCTGTGTCAAACTGTCTTAGAATGACAATCCCACTTTAGAAACATCAATTGTGCATGTTTTTGAAGGACAACATGATTTATTTTGACTTGGTTACTGTGAAAAATGCAACACGTCTCATTTTGTGCTTGTCTCGCTCGTACAGTTTGAGATTGACAGTGAAATCAGATGAATGTCACTATTTAAAACTCAGCTGTTGTTATGTGTCAAACTTTCTTCGAATGACAATTCCCCTCCCCACCCTCTGCTCTCCTCCTCGACACTTTCATTAAGGCCGTGTGGATATGCTGTTCCTGATTAATTAACCCAATCTCTCTCAGCTCTTCTTCTCTGGGCCGTGGACCATTTTGGTTTACACTCCAGGGTCAGGGCATGTACTGGATCCCAGTCAGGGGAGACAAATGCTGGAAAACATGCCGGTCAGTATTCTTTTGTTCTACAATATTGTATTTATGACATGCAATCTGTACATGTATTGTCAGGCTTGTTTCTCCCACATATCTTTTGCCACATTATTTACAAATCACCATATGCACACAAATTTGAAAGAAATATTCCCCTGTCTGGCGGTTTTAAACCCCTCTTATTCGCGCAAGTCGTCCAGCAATCCTTGTCGTTCGAAATAATTCCAAAAATGGCCCTGGAGTGCCCTCTGCTGGATAAAGCCGAGAACAGCACTTTGGTGGCTTGTTTAAAATCCTCTGTCTGTGTGTATATTCTGTGGAACCGTGATAATTGTCATTTGAAATAAACTTTTGTGTCCAATTGGTTGTGTAGAGTGAATATGGGTCCGTTGAATGTGGTTGTGTCCAAGAAATTAACCAAATTGTGATGACCTACGGATTTACATTTTATACAGCGATTATGCTTGTTAAGATGTACAAAAACATTACAAATTCCTCCTCCTCAAATATAAATAAATAAATAAATAAATCAAGTTTTTAATTGCTTGGATGTCGTCTTGTGTATCAATCTTAGTATAAAGGCTGTCCACATCAATTGTGAATAGAAAAGAGCGGACCTTGTGTGTAAAGTCCGGATCCTGGCATTGGACTCTGTTCTGCGCTGGTGTGTTTGGATTGTTGTTTGACTTACGGATGGGCTGCTGATACCGCCACGGTCGGTAGTTATTCCAGCCATTATTGCGGATGATGTACGGGCGCTGGTTAGATGATGAGCCGGCGGTCACACGCGGGCGTCCTCCGTCATACCAGCCGGTGCGCATCTGGCCGCGCGGCGCTGCTACAAAAGTCTTCGGGGACTGTTGGATAACCACGGCGGGACTGCTGGTCAGCTCTGGTCAATTGTGAATGTTTGTGAAAGACAACATTGTTTATTTTGACCACCGTATGTAGTTACTGTGAAAAATGTAACAAGTGTTCATCTTGTCTCATTTTGTGCTTGTCTCGCTCATATAGCGTCATTTTGCCAGGAAAATCAAAGGAAAGTCAATATTTAAGATTCATTTCTTTTTCTGTGTCAAACTGTCTTAGAATGACAATCCCACTTTAGAAACATCAATTGTGCATGTTTTTGAAGGACAACATGATTTATTTTGACTTGGTGTTGAGTTACTGTGAAAAATGCAACACGTCTCATTTTGTGCTTGTCTCGCTCGTACAGTTTGAGATTGACAGTGAAATCAGATGAATGTCACTATTTAAAACTCAGCTGTTGTTATGTGTCAAACTGTCTTGGAATGACAATTCCCCTCCCCAGGGCCGTGGACCATTTTGGTTTACACTCCAGGGTCAGGGCATGTACTGGATCCCAGTCAGGGGAGACAAATGCTGGAAAACATGCCGGTCAGTATTCTTTTGTTCTACAATATTGTATTTATGACATGCAATCTGTACATGTATTGTCAGGCTTGTTTCTCCCACATATCTTTTGCCACATTATTTACAAATCACCATATACACACATTTTTGAAAGAAATATTCCCCTGTCTGGCGGTTTTAAACCCCTCTTATTCGCGCAAGTCGTCCAGCAATCCTTGTCGTTCGAAATAATTCCAAAAATGGCCCTGGAGTGCCCTCTGCTGGATAAAGCCGAGAACAGCACTTTGGTGGCTTGTTTAAAATCCTCTGTCTGTGTGTATATTCTGTGGAACCGTGATAATTGTCATTTGAAATAAACTTTTGTGTCCAATTGGTTGTGTAGAGTGAATATGGGTCCGTTGAATGTGGTTGTGTCCAAGAAATTAACCAAATTGTGATGACCTACGGATTTACATTTTATACAGCGATTATGCTTGTTAAGATGTACAAAAACATTACAAATTCCTCCTCCTCAAATATAAATAAATAAATAAATAAATCAAGTTTTTAATTGCTTGGATGTCGTCTTGTGTATCAATCTTAGTATAAAGGCTGTCCACATCAATTGTGAATAGAAAAGAGCGGACCTTGTGTGTAAAGTCCGGATCCTGGCATTGGACTCTGTTCTGCGCTGGTGTGTTTGGATTGTTGTTTGACTTACGGATGGGCTGCTGATACCGCCACGGTCGGTAGTTATTCCAGCCATTATTGCGGATGATGTACGGGCGCTGGTTAGATGATGAGCCGGCGGTCACACGCGGGCGTCCTCCGTCATACCAGCCGGTGCGCATCTGGCCGCGCGGCGCTGCTACAAAAGTCTTCGGGGACTGTTGGATAACCACGGCGGGACTGCTGGTCAGCTCTGGTCAATTGTGAATGTTTGTGAAAGACAACATTGTTTATTTTGACCACCGTATGTAGTTACTGTGAAAAATGTAACAAGTGTTCATCTTGTCTCATTTTGTGCTTGTCTCGCTCATATAGCGTCATTTTGCCAGGAAAATCAAAGGAAAGTCAATATTTAAGATTCATTTCTTTTTCTGTGTCAAACTGTCTTAGAATGACAATCCCACTTTAGAAACATCAATTGTGCATGTTTTTGAAGGACAACATGATTTATTTTGACTTGGTTACTGTGAAAAATGCAACACGTCTCATTTTGTGCTCGTCTCGCTCGTACAGTTTGAGATTGACAGTGAAATCAGATGAATGTCACTATTTAAAACTCAGCTGTTGTTATGTGTCAAACTGTCTTCGAATGACAATTCCCCTCCCCACCCTCTGCTCTCCTCCTCGACACTTCCATTAAGGCCGTGTGGATATGCTGTTCCTGATTAATTAACCCAATCTCTCTCAGCTCTTCTTCTCTGGGCCGTGGACCATTTTGGTTTACACTCCAGGGTCAGGGCATGTACTGGATCCCAGTCAGGGGAGACAAATGCTGGAAAACATGCCGGTCAGTATTCTTTTGTTCTACAATATTGTATTTATGACATGCAATCTGTACATGTATTGTCAGGCTTGTTTCTCCCACATATCTTTTGCCACATTATTTACAAATCACCATATGCACACAATTTTGAAAGAAATATTCCCCTGTCTGGCGGTTTTAAACCCCTCTTATTCGCGCAAGTCGTCCAGCAATCCTTGTCGTTCGAAATAATTCCAAATATGGCCCTGGAGTGCCCTCTGCTGGATAAAGCCGAGAACAGCACTTTGGTGGCTTGTTTAAAATCCTCTGTCTGTGTGTATATTCTGTGGAACCGTGATAATTGTCATTTGAAATAAACTTTTGTGTCCAATTGGTTGTGTAGAGTGAATATGGGTCCGTTGAATGTGGTTGTGTCCAAGAAATTAACCAAATTGTGATGACCTACGGATTTACATTTTATACAGCGATTATGCTTGTTAAGATGTACAAAAACATTACAAATTCCTCCTCCTCAAATATAAATAAATAAATAAATAAATCAAGTTTTTAATTGCTTGGATGTCGTCTTGTGTATCAATCTTAGTATAAAGGCTGTCCACATCAATTGTGAATAGAAAAGAGCGGACCTTGTGTGTAAAGTCCGGACCCTGGCATTGGACTCTGTTCTGCGCTGGTGTGTTTGGATTGTTGTTTGACTTACGGATGGGCTGCTGATACCGCCACGGTCGGTAGTTATTCCAGCCATTATTGCGGATGATGTACGGGCGCTGGTTAGATGATGAGCCGGCGGTCACACGCGGGCGTCCTCCGTCATACCAGCCGGTGCGCATCTGGCCGCACGGCGCTGCTACAAAAGTCTTCGGGGACTGTTGGATAACCACGGCTGGACTGCTGGTCAGCTCTGGTCAATTGTGAATGTTTGTGAAAGACAACATTGTTTATTTTGACCACCGTATGTAGTTACTGTGAAAAATGTAACAAGTGTTCATCTTGTCTCATTTTGTGCTTGTCTCGCTCATATAGCGTCATTTTGCCAGGAAAATCAAAGGAAAGTCAATATTTAAGATTCATTTCTTTTTCTGTGTCAAACTGTCTTAGAATGACAATCCCACTTTAGAAACATCAATTGTGCATGTTTTTGAAGGACAACATGATTTATTTTGACTTGGTTACTGTGAAAAATGCAACACGTCTCATTTTGTGCTTGTCTCGCTCGTACAGTTTGAGATTGACAGTGAAATCAGATGAATGTCACTATTTAAAACTCAGCTGTTGTTATGTGTCAAACTTTCTTCGAATGACAATTCCCCTCCCCACCCTCTGCTCTCCTCCTCGACACTTTCATTAAGGCCGTGTGGATATGCTGTTCCTGATTAATTAACCCAATCTCTCTCAGCTCTTCTTCTCTGGGCCGTGGACCATTTTGGTTTACACTCCAGGGTCAGGGCATGTACTGGATCCCAGTCAGGGGAGACAAATGCTGGAAAACATGCCGGTCAGTATTCTTTTGTTCTACAATATTGTATTTATGACATGCAATCTGTACATGTATTGTCAGGCTTGTTTCTCCCACATATCTTTTGCCACATTATTTACAAATCACCATATGCACACAAATTTGAAAGAAATATTCCCCTGTCTGGCGGTTTTAAACCCCTCTTATTCGCGCAAGTCGTCCAGCAATCCTTGTCGTTCGAAATAATTCCAAAAATGGCCCTGGAGTGCCCTCTGCTGGATAAAGCCGAGAACAGCACTTTGGTGGCTTGTTTAAAATCCTCTGTCTGTGTGTATATTCTGTGGAACCGTGATAATTGTCATTTGAAATAAACTTTTGTGTCCAATTGGTTGTGTAGAGTGAATATGGGTCCGTTGAATGTGGTTGTGTCCAAGAAATTAACCAAATTGTGATGACCTACGGATTTACATTTTATACAGCGATTATGCTTGTTAAGATGTACAAAAACATTACAAATTCCTCCTCCTCAAATATAAATAAATAAATAAATAAATCAAGTTTTTAATTGCTTGGATGTCGTCTTGTGTATCAATCTTAGTATAAAGGCTGTCCACATCAATTGTGAATAGAAAAGAGCGGACCTTGTGTGTAAAGTCCGGATCCTGGCATTGGACTCTGTTCTGCGCTGGTGTGTTTGGATTGTTGTTTGACTTACGGATGGGCTGCTGATACCGCCACGGTCGGTAGTTATTCCAGCCATTATTGCGGATGATGTACGGGCGCTGGTTAGATGATGAGCCGGCGGTCACACGCGGGCGTCCTCCGTCATACCAGCCGGTGCGCATCTGGCCGCGCGGCGCTGCTACAAAAGTCTTCGGGGACTGTTGGATAACCACGGCGGGACTGCTGGTCAGCTCTGGTCAATTGTGAATGTTTGTGAAAGACAACATTGTTTATTTTGACCACCGTATGTAGTTACTGTGAAAAATGTAACAAGTGTTCATCTTGTCTCATTTTGTGCTTGTCTCGCTCATATAGCGTCATTTTGCCAGGAAAATCAAAGGAAAGTCAATATTTAAGATTCATTTCTTTTTCTGTGTCAAACTGTCTTAGAATGACAATCCCACTTTAGAAACATCAATTGTGCATGTTTTTGAAGGACAACATGATTTATTTTGACTTGGTGTTGAGTTACTGTGAAAAATGCAACACGTCTCATTTTGTGCTTGTCTCGCTCGTACAGTTTGAGATTGACAGTGAAATCAGATGAATGTCACTATTTAAAACTCAGCTGTTGTTATGTGTCAAACTGTCTTGGAATGACAATTCCCCTCCCCAGGGCCGTGGACCATTTTGGTTTACACTCCAGGGTCAGGGCATGTACTGGATCCCAGTCAGGGGAGACAAATGCTGGAAAACATGCCGGTCAGTATTCTTTTGTTCTACAATATTGTATTTATGACATGCAATCTGTACATGTATTGTCAGGCTTGTTTCTCCCACATATCTTTTGCCACATTATTTACAAATCACCATATACACACATTTTTGAAAGAAATATTCCCCTGTCTGGCGGTTTTAAACCCCTCTTATTCGCGCAAGTCGTCCAGCAATCCTTGTCGTTCGAAATAATTCCAAAAATGGCCCTGGAGTGCCCTCTGCTGGATAAAGCCGAGAACAGCACTTTGGTGGCTTGTTTAAAATCCTCTGTCTGTGTGTATATTCTGTGGAACCGTGATAATTGTCATTTGAAATAAACTT
Source organism: Chaetodon auriga (assembly GCF_051107435.1). Lineage (NCBI taxonomy): Eukaryota > Metazoa > Chordata > Actinopteri > Chaetodontiformes > Chaetodontidae > Chaetodon > Chaetodon auriga. Next base: position 4,209 of record NW_027481986.1, on the reverse strand, counting down.
TTGTGTCCAATTGGTTGTGTAGAGTGAATATGGGTCCGTTGAATGTGGTTGTGTCCAAGAAATTAACCAAATTGTGATGACCTACGGATTTACATTTTATACAGCGATTATGCTTGTTAAGATGTACAAAAACATTACAAATTCCTCCTCCTCAAATATAAATAAATAAATAAATAAATCAAGTTTTTAATTGCTTGGATGTCGTCTTGTGTATCAATCTTAGTATAAAGGCTGTCCACATCAATTGTGAATAGAAAAGAGCGGACCTTGTGTGTAAAGTCCGGATCCTGGCATTGGACTCTGTTCTGCGCTGGTGTGTTTGGATTGTTGTTTGACTTACGGATGGGCTGCTGATACCGCCACGGTCGGTAGTTATTCCAGCCATTATTGCGGATGATGTACGGGCGCTGGTTAGATGATGAGCCGGCGGTCACACGCGGGCGTCCTCCGTCATACCAGCCGGTGCGCATCTGGCCGCGCGGCGCTGCTACAAAAGTCTTCGGGGACTGTTGGATAACCACGGCGGGACTGCTGGTCAGCTCTGGTCAATTGTGAATGTTTGTGAAAGACAACATTGTTTATTTTGACCACCGTATGTAGTTACTGTGAAAAATGTAACAAGTGTTCATCTTGTCTCATTTTGTGCTTGTCTCGCTCATATAGCGTCATTTTGCCAGGAAAATCAAAGGAAAGTCAATATTTAAGATTCATTTCTTTTTCTGTGTCAAACTGTCTTAGAATGACAATCCCACTTTAGAAACATCAATTGTGCATGTTTTTGAAGGACAACATGATTTATTTTGACTTGGTTACTGTGAAAAATGCAACACGTCTCATTTTGTGCTCGTCTCGCTCGTACAGTTTGAGATTGACAGTGAAATCAGATGAATGTCACTATTTAAAACTCAGCTGTTGTTATGTGTCAAACTGTCTTCGAATGACAATTCCCCTCCCCACCCTCTGCTCTCCTCCTCGACACTTCCATTAAGGCCGTGTGGATATGCTGTTCCTGATTAATTAACCCAATCTCTCTCAGCTCTTCTTCTCTGGGCCGTGGACCATTTTGGTTTACACTCCAGGGTCAGGGCATGTACTGGATCCCAGTCAGGGGAGACAAATGCTGGAAAACATGCCGGTCAGTATTCTTTTGTTCTACAATATTGTATTTATGACATGCAATCTGTACATGTATTGTCAGGCTTGTTTCTCCCACATATCTTTTGCCACATTATTTACAAATCACCATATGCACACAATTTTGAAAGAAATATTCCCCTGTCTGGCGGTTTTAAACCCCTCTTATTCGCGCAAGTCGTCCAGCAATCCTTGTCGTTCGAAATAATTCCAAATATGGCCCTGGAGTGCCCTCTGCTGGATAAAGCCGAGAACAGCACTTTGGTGGCTTGTTTAAAATCCTCTGTCTGTGTGTATATTCTGTGGAACCGTGATAATTGTCATTTGAAATAAACTTTTGTGTCCAATTGGTTGTGTAGAGTGAATATGGGTCCGTTGAATGTGGTTGTGTCCAAGAAATTAACCAAATTGTGATGACCTACGGATTTACATTTTATACAGCGATTATGCTTGTTAAGATGTACAAAAACATTACAAATTCCTCCTCCTCAAATATAAATAAATAAATAAATAAATCAAGTTTTTAATTGCTTGGATGTCGTCTTGTGTATCAATCTTAGTATAAAGGCTGTCCACATCAATTGTGAATAGAAAAGAGCGGACCTTGTGTGTAAAGTCCGGACCCTGGCATTGGACTCTGTTCTGCGCTGGTGTGTTTGGATTGTTGTTTGACTTACGGATGGGCTGCTGATACCGCCACGGTCGGTAGTTATTCCAGCCATTATTGCGGATGATGTACGGGCGCTGGTTAGATGATGAGCCGGCGGTCACACGCGGGCCTCCTCCGTCATACCAGCCGGTGCGCATCTGGCCGCGCGGCGCTGCTACAAAAGTCTTCGGGGACTGTTGGATAACCACGGCGGGACTGCTGGTCAGCTCTGGTCAATTGTGAATGTTTGTGAAAGACAACATTGTTTATTTTGACCACCGTATGTAGTTACAGTGAAAAATGTAACAAGTGTTCATCTTGTCTCATTTTGTGCTTGTCTCGCTCATATAGCGTCATTTTGCCAGGAAAATCAAAGGAAAGTCAATATTTAAGATTCATTTCTTTTTCTGTGTCAAACTGTCTTAGAATGACAATCCCACTTTAGAAACATCAATTGTGCATGTTTTTGAAGGACAACGTGATTTATTTTGACTTGGTTACTGTGAAAAATGCAACACGTCTCATTTTGTGCTTGTCTCGCTCGTACAGTTTGAGATTGACAGTGAAATCAGATGAATGTCACTATTTAAAACTCAGCTGTTGTTATGTGTCAAACTGTCTTGGAATGACAATTCCCCTCCCCAGGGCCGTGGACCATTTTGGTTTACACTCCAGGGTCAGGGCATGTACTGGATCCCAGTCAGGGGAGACAAATGCTGGAAAACATGCCGGTCAGTATTCTTTTGTTCTACAATATTGTATTTATGACATGCAATCTGTACATGTATTGTCAGGCTTGTTTCTCCCACATATCTTTTGCCACATTATTTACAAATCACCATATGCACACAATTTTGAAAGAAATATTCCCCTGTCTGGCGGTTTTAAACCCCTCTTATTCGCGCAAGTCGTCCAGCAATCCTTGTCGTTCGAAATAATTCCAAATATGGCCCTGGAGTGCCCTCTGCTGGATAAAGCCGAGAACAGCACTTTGGTGGCTTGTTTAAAATCCTCTGTCTGTGTGTATATTCTGTGGAACCGTGATAATTGTCATTTGAAATAAACTTTTGTGTCCAATTGGTTGTGTAGAGTGAATATGGGTCCGTTGAATGTGGTTGTGTCCAAGAAATTAACCAAATTGTGATGACCTACGGATTTACATTTTATACAGCGATTATGCTTGTTAAGATGTACAAAAACATTACAAATTCCTCCTCCTCAAATATAAATAAATAAATAAATAAATCAAGTTTTTAATTGCTTGGATGTCGTCTTGTGTATCAATCTTAGTATAAAGGCTGTCCACATCAATTGTGAATAGAAAAGAGCGGACCTTGTGTGTAAAGTCCGGACCCTGGCATTGGACTCTGTTCTGCGCTGGTGTGTTTGGATTGTTGTTTGACTTACGGATGGGCTGCTGATACCGCCACGGTCGGTAGTTATTCCAGCCATTATTGCGGATGATGTACGGGCGCTGGTTAGATGATGAGCCGGCGGTCACACGCGGGCGTCCTCCGTCATACCAGCCGGTGCGCATCTGGCCGCGCGGCGCTGCTACAAAAGTCTTCGGGGACTGTTGGATAACCACGGCGGGACTGCTGGTCAGCTCTGGTCAATTGTGAATGTTTGTGAAAGACAACATTGTTTATTTTGACCACCGTATGTAGTTACTGTGAAAAATGTAACAAGTGTTCATCTTGTCTCATTTTGTGCTTGTCTCGCTCATATAGCGTCATTTTGCCAGGAAAATCAAAGGAAAGTCAATATTTAAGATTCATTTCTTTTTCTGTGTCAAACTGTCTTAGAATGACAATCCCACTTTAGAAACATCAATTGTGCATGTTTTTGAAGGACAACATGATTTATTTTGACTTGGTGTTGAGTTACTGTGAAAAATGCAACACGTCTCATTTTGTGCTTGTCTCGCTCGTACAGTTTGAGATTGACAGTGAAATCAGATGAATGTCACTATTTAAAACTCAGCTGTTGTTATGTGTCAAACTGTCTTCGAATGACAATTCCCCTCCCCAGGGCCGTGGACCATTTTGGTTTACACTCCAGGGTCAGGGCATGTACTGGATCCCAGTCAGGGGAGACAAATGCTGGAAAACATGCCGGTCAGTATTCTTTTGTTCTACAATATTGTATTTATGACATGCAATCTGTACATGTATTGTCAGGCTTGTTTCTCCCACATATCTTTTGCCACATTATTTACAAATCACCATATACACACATTTTTGAAAGAAATATTCCCCTGTCTGGCGGTTTTAAACCCCTCTTATTCGCGCAAGTCGTCCAGCAATCCTTGTCGTTCGAAATAATTCCAAAAATGGCCCTGGAGTGCCCTCTGCTGGATAAAGCCGAGAACAGCACTTTGGTGGCTTGTTTAAAATCCTCTGTCTGTGTGTATATTCTGTGGAACC